>NC_056729.1:1347456009-1347733509 GCF_019279795.1 Protopterus annectens | reverse complement strand
GCTTGCAAAGATATGTTGACTTAGATATTACACCTAGGGGACTAAGAACCTTTAAAAGTCCCTCTACTCCTTTTGGTATGTCTGATGAAAGGGATGTGCAATTTTCTAAGAAATGGTTATTGGCAGCTCATTGTTGTACTTTAGAATGGATTTCCATTCTATTAGAAAGAGATCGTGTGAAACAAAACAAGCTTAAGGAAGACATTAAAGCTGCCTATAATGACTTATCTAAAAGACTTACATCTATGCAGTTTGACAAGTTTTTAGCAGATGTAAATATTGGTCTAGATAAATATGAAAAAGAACTCATTGATCGGAAATGCACAAAACTGAAAAGACATCTAAAAGACTATCAAAGTAATCGTGCCTTTTTATGGCAAAAAACCAACACATTTTCATCATAATAAAGGCTCTGGTCCCTTTAAGAAATCACCAGCTCCTTCTAGGAGTGTGTCTTTTGCTTCAGATGTTTCGGGCGTTTCCTCTAATGGTGGAGGTGAAGGAGAGCATTTTCCAGCGTTACCAGCAGCTCAAAATCCATCTAGATTAACGTCATATTTTTGGAGAGGGAACCAGCAGTTTCAGGAAGAGCAGAGAGAGCAGAAGAGAGGAAGATTTCAGTCTGAGAACTTTAACAATCGAGAAGGACACAGTTTCAATGATAACAAGAGAAGCAAATGGTATTAGTGTGATTGTAAATAATGCTGTGCAAGATATTCTTGACAGTTCTATGTCTTTTGTTTACAAAGATGTGGGTGAAACAATCCATGCAGCTGCTGCATCTGAGTGTAAGAAAATTTCTGTTGTTCATAACATTTCTGGTGTGTCTTTATCTGTAGATCAGATGAATGTTTTGAATTATGGTCTTAAATATATACCCACAGTGCTGCCTCGGTTACATGAATTAGAAGTGTGATATTTTTAGACTGTGTAGGAAGATACATTTAATATATTTTTTTGCCAATAACCAGTATAAAGAAGGTGATGGTAGTTGGTTAAAATCTGATAGTTTAGAGAACAGTTTTTATTCTTGTGTATCTGACCCTGAGGAATGCTTTGACTATGCAAGTGACTATAATGCCTATAGTTTGTTAAAAACTGATAAAATAATAAGTAAAAGTGATTTTATTCCTCCATACCAACATGAACATATAAAATGTTTTTCTCAAATGTTGAATTTTGCTGTAGAAAATGCTTTTTGTGATTTTATGCAGTATAAGCATAAGTTGGTATATAACTTGAATAAGAAGGAATGGAAGGAACTACAGGCATTAGCGAATAATGAACATCTTATTATTAAACCATCTGATAAAGGTGAAGGAACTACAGGCATTAGCGAATAATGAACATCTTATTATTAAACCATCTGATAAAGGTGAAGGAACTACAGGCATTAGCGAATAATGAACATCTTATTATTAAACCATCTGATAAAGGTGAAGGAACTACAGGAATTAGCGAATAATGAACATATTATTAAACCATCTGATAAAAGGTGGTAAGATAGTGGTGATGAATGTTGCTCAATATTATAAAATGTGTATGACACATTTAGATGCTATCAATACATATGTTAAGAGTAATACAAATGAATATATTAAGGCCAAGAATGACTTTGACACCCTTATATCTAAGGGAGTGAGGTTAAAATATTTTTCACAAAATGACAAAGATAAAAAGTTTAAAACTGAAGACAGTGAGTTGGCTTTATTTTACTGTCTTCCAAAAATTCATAAAAGTGGTGTTGACCCACCTTGTAGGCCTATTGTATCTGCGCAAAAATATTTTTTATCTAATATTGGGAAATTTTTGCATGAATATTTATTCCCTTATGTAATAAAGTTACCTAGTTATACTAGGGATAGTTTTTATTTTTTGGAAAAATTATCTAAAATACAATGGAGTGCAGATATGTTTTTTATAAGTGTTGATGTTGTTAGTTTGTATACTAACATACAGTGTCAGTTTGGACTAGAAGCATTAAAATATTTTTTGGGTGATAGTCCAGTAACATATTATATTATTGAAATATTGGAATTTTGTTTGAATAATAATTTTTTTATGTTTATGAACAATTATACAGACAAATCAAGGGCACTGCCATGGGGGCATCTTTTGCCCCCATGTATGCCAACCTGATGATGGGTTTGTATGAGTTAGAATGGTTATATCATATAGATTTTTTTTTTTTAATTATGTAGTTAGTTATTTTCGTTTTATAGATTATCTTGTTTTTATTTGCAAAGGTGGGATATCTTATGTTGGTCAGTGTATAGAAGTTATGCAACATAATAGATTTGGACTTTCCTTTGATGGCATGCAGATGGGTAAAGATATAACTTTTTTAGACATACATCTGATTTTGGAGGACAGCAATATCTTACGTACGTCTGTGCATAGAAAATTCGCTGATAGTAATTAGTATTTGATGGGGACTAGCTGTCATCCAGTTCATACTTTGGTCTCTTTGCCCTATGGGGAATGTATGAGACTTAGACGGCTATGTAATACTGACATGGACTTCTTTAAAGAAATTAGTGTGACTAGTGAGATGTTTAGATTGAGGGGCTATAGTGAAGCTAATATTCAAACAGCTATAGATAAGGTTATTAATGAACAACATAAAGTTGGTACTTATAAGTATGGAAGTAAGGGGTATAAGTTAGATATTAGAAATCAAGAGAAAAGACTAGTTTATTTTGTCTCTACATATATTGTTTTCAGTGATGTTTTAATAGATATTGTTAAACACTACTGGAATTTTTTGTTTAGATCAATGGACCTAAAAAAAATATTGTCTAGGTCTTTAGGCATCTCATTTCGTAGAGGTAGGAATTTAAAAGATATTTTGGTACATAATAAATTTAAATATCCCACTGAGACATTACAATATAGGACCATGCAGAAACTAGGAACTTCACCTTGTGGTCATTGCAATGTATCTCATTATATTGTTCCAACTTTTAAGTATAAAAATAGCCATGTATTTGAGGTTAAAAATATATATAGCTGTAATACTGAACGTATTATTTATGTGTTGAAATGTCCGTGTAACCTTGTATATATAGAAGAAAGTAAAAGGAAGTTTAAAACTAGACTGCAGGAGCATGTCAGGAATATTATAAATAATAAAGAAGATAGCCCTGTTGCTAAACATTTTATGCTGGTTCACAATTCTAATCCAAATGGGTTACAAGCCACTATCTTAGAACATATTATGAAGGGTGTATTTTCTGATGATTTGTATAAAAATAAGTTGTTATATAAAGAAAGTATTTTTATTTTGAAATATGACACTTTATTTCCTCAGGGTCTGAATGTGTAATGTAACTGGAGGCTTTTTATCTGATGAGAAAGTAGTATTAAGTATTTTTTAATGTTTATTGATTAATTGGTTTAGGCTGCTTGTTTAATTGTTAGATGTATTAGGGTATATAAACTGTGCAAGTTATGTGATGTTTTATACTCCTTGAAGGTGGTTGCAGAAGCGCTAGAGGTGCAATAAATTGGTGTTTTAAGTGGATTCTTCGTCTGTGGTCTTCAGTTTATCTTTTCTTTTTGGTTCGTGCAGAACCTGTAATTTTGTATGCATCACTCATCCAATAAAGGTGGAAGAACTGCAATAAAGGAGACAGGGATGGTGATGTGTGAAGATACAGTGCAGATGCATGGCACACCTAGAATAAAATCTGTAGGGGATAAAACACTTTAGAAATATAGTGGTTATGCAATAAACAAAGTACAAAGAGACATAAAATACAAAGGGATGCTCCAAAATGAGAAAGATACCTTACAGGCTAAGACCATATTAAGTGAATGAGTCACTTAGAATTTAAAAGATAGCTGGATTATTAGAAATTAAGGTATACATAAATGTAAGGAATCAGATACATAGTAAATTTCTTGAACAACTTAAACTAACAATACTGAAAGAAGGCAACTACTAACATAAATGCATGAAAAAGGAATAGTACTCAAACATTTAAGGCATTCCAGTTACCATGCTTTAAACTCACTACACATCATGCTTATTAAAGCGTTTCTCTTAGCTGACAATATGCACTCGTACCTCAAATAAAGAAATAAAATACTCCATACTTAGTGCAATGAATAGCTGTTGGTATACAGACATATCTCAATGCACAAATTACAGGCACTCATAGGTGAGAACAGTGGAAAAAGGTGTATTCACATAAAAATACATTCTCATACTTACATACATATCTACCTCTCTCTGTATAAAAATAAATATGTATGTACTGTATATGTGTACACACGCACACACACACACACACACACACACACACACACACACACACACACACACACACACACACACACACACTCACACACACACACACAAAATAATAAGGCAAACATGGTGGAGATAGACCAAATCGTTTTTAAAGCAAACAGGAAAACTAAAGCATTATATAGTAAACTGCACAGTATTATCACATCTTAGAGTTTTCCAAAAACTGCAAGGTAGACAACAAGTCATAACCAAACAGTAACAAATCTTGCATAATTACATTATGAATTTAAAGATATCACACTTTTTGTCTGCAGTTTTAAGCACCTGACATCCCCAAAAAATCATGCCAAAGATCGTCATGTGACACTCTTGCATATCAAATGTTTAATAACATATGTCATAAGCTGAAAAGGGTCATCAAATAATGGTACAAGCAGCTATGTTTATTAACATAATTTTCGCAGTCAGCTACTATTTTTGGCATCTGCAAAATGGCTGTGTGCAGAAGGAACAACAAAATGTTTAATGTCTAATTTGAGGAGTTACATGCTATAGTTCAAAAAGCAAATGCACTTCATAGGTCCATAGGTAGGTATTAGGCTATCAGCCCAAGGGCCTACATAAGCCTAGCCAGCAAGGTTCCATAGCTTACACCACCCAAGAAAGTTATTTTTCCTGTGCCACTGTCCAGCAGAGACACAGAAGTGATCCGTGAGGTGTATTTCCTATTTCCCATCCACTCATCAAGATTTTTCTTGAAGAATGCTAATGAAGAACTTTGCTTGACATAGATGTGTAGCTTGTTCCAGAGTATAGTAAGTCTCTGGGACAGGAATCTATCCCTCCAGCGTGTCCTGTTTATTGTGGTGACAAGGTTTAGGTCCCTAGAGCGTGTAGCTCGGCGGTATTGGGATTTCTTTAGGTGTAGCATGTCTAACAGCTCTGGGTTTGACATAGCTTTATATGTTAAGTAGAGATCACCTCGGAGTAGGCGATATGCTACGGAATAAAGCTGGAGTTTTTTGAGGCGGTCAGTGTAGGACATTTGTTTGAGGCCAATAATCCTCTTTGTGGGGTACTTCTGTGGCCTTTCCAGCTGCTGCAGATGTCTTGTGAGGTACATTCCAAAAGGGGCGTTGTACTCTATAATGGGTCTAATGCGTGACGAGTAGAGGGGAACAATGACCTCACTGTTAGAAATCATAATTTTATTAGAATCTACTGTGATATGGTTAGTAACTACAGTTATTCTTCAAGTAAACCTCCTGTAAAACCCAGACACATAAACAATAAATTTACATGCATCTGGAAAGTGTTTCACACAAACTAAAGGAAGAAAACAACCACTACACGACTGTCTAGCCTGGAGAAGATCTTCACAGAATAATAAACATCTCTTCAGCCAGAACGCCGCTTGCAAGCCAATAAACATCACAGAACAATAAAACATGTTCCTACCCAGTTCCCTGAGCAGCTAGATCCATTTGACATACAGAGCCAAAAGAAATAAAGCGCTTTTGAAAATAAACGAAAGCACTCATTTGAATAACTGTTTCCCACTCACACTTGCAGATCACAGAAACACATTAAAAAAAAATGAGCCAGCTGGAAATGTGGAGCCCTTGAGCTCAATTCCGACAGGCTGGTAGCCCCAACGGAGCTGACATCATTGTGCACGTGATGACATCAGCTCAAAAAAAAAAAAAAAAAAAAAAAAAAACGGGGAAAAAATTAAAAATAAAAGGCTGGGAAAAAGTTGGAAATGGAGGGGAGTCACTCAGGATCATGGTACCCCATTATTTGGACCCTAAAACTCGGTAAAAACTGAGTAATTCCATACAGTTGGGAGGTATGAGCCTACAATGCAGTTGGGCAACAATTCAGGAGTGCGAATAAGTTTTCTCAGAGAAGGGACCTCTAAAATTATGATTTTGTGGGCCTCCTTTGCCACAAGAGTGTCATCTATTATTGGAGTTCTCCTGATCTGTCCCCATAGGAGTTATGTGAAGAACTTTGTGACTTCTGGAACCACATTTTCCTACCACTTCTCTAATTCCAGGAAAGGTTCTTTGAGGTGTAGAAAAATTGATCCCTATGGCAGATATGGTCTTCCTATTTTGTTCACTCCTGGACAGGGTTTATTTAACCTTGGGGACAAAAAAGGTAGATGCATCAAATGGAGCATTGATTAACCATGACTTGAAAGACTCCACAAAGTCACAGAGGTGCATCCAGGTATGCCATCCCATAGCTATTTCTCAACCCACAGCTCTCCAAACACCTTCTGAAGCATGGGAAATGAGTCTTAACAGAGGTGTTCAATAGGGATTGTATGGTGGCCAGTTGTGAAGAAGCGGTCTTCTTATCCTCCATAGTCATGGACCCAGAGAGGGCATTTGAAAACTCTTTGACTGAGTCCCTCTGAAATCTTGTGACATGTGCCAAACAGTTCAATGACCTGAGGGCAAATGTCACTGATGCAGACACATGCTTTCCAATCCTGTCCAGTGCACTGAACTTTCTAATGGGGGGATGGACAGTAGAACTTAGCTTAGCAATTTCTTCCTTGGTGGCCCTTGCTACCACCATTACATCTAATGGGGTACCTGTACTCCAGTCGGGCCAATCCTTAGGTGCAACCAGGAACTTGGAAGACCTTTTAGGAATTGGCTCCATGACATCTTGATCCTTCCATGCTCAGCAGGAGATGAGGTCCACCATCTTGTCTGCTGGGTGGACTATCCAGGACATAGCTGAGCCGGCCCTGAAAACCTCAAGAAACACTGGCTCCTCTTGGAAAGTGTGTTCAGAAGACCAACAACCTTTCTCTAGCCAAAGCTTGAGCATTTCTCTGAAGGAGACATCCTCAAAGGGTGATCTGGGGACCCTTCCCTTCACACTGAAGTTGGTGTCTTCTGTCAGCGATTCCTGTGAGGAATCTAAGTGCCTCCTCTTGCATCTACACTTCTGAGGGGGATCTACAGTGGGATGCTCTGAAGAGGACTGGAAGTGTGAGTTCAGTCTGAAGTGTGAGTTCAGTCTGAATGAGGACTGTCTCAAGGCTTGTACAGACCAGCTGCCCAAATGTGACAAGATGTATAGGATCAAAGATCACTTCAGACAGTTGTGGAGAGGGTGGACCCAAGGAGGGCTAGTATGTCTTATCTGCAGAAGCAAAGAAAGCTCTTTCTACTACTTCAAAGGCCAAAGACATAGGAGGAGCAAGGGCCGCCCTGGCAGGAGTCAATATCAGCTGTCCAGGATGGTTCAGAGCATCACCCTGACTCTGCTTCAATTTAGAGGATGGAAGTAAGCTGTCTAACTCAGACGCTCTGAGGGGTAGAGATGGCTCCAAGGGTATCAAAGTCAACTCTTAATTTGGCTCTGATGCTTCATCTCTGAGATCCCTCTAACTCTGACAGGGGTGGAGCCAACTGGATCAAAGATGTCAATGGAGAAGAAGAAGGCCAAGCCTTTGGATTTGATGCAGACAGACTCAGGATTCTTGGGTAAGATCACTCTGAAACCAAAGGCTGGATCAGAGTAGGAGTCAACAACTGAGTAGGGGCCAACAGCAGGCTCAGAAATCTGATGGGAGATGATGATGGTATGACTCCAAACTGAATCTGGGCCTGGAGAAACTTCCTCATCATCCTGTCCACATCAGCTTTGGTTAGCTCCTAGATGACCTGAAAGACAATGATGTAGAAGGTGGCCTGGAAGTTCTTCTCTGAGTCACCTGGAGAACGCGTGAATGGCTGCAAGAAGAAATCTGCTCCAGAGTGAAGGTGGAGGAGTGGTGAGCTGGAGATAATAGACTTTGATCACGGCAGATACAAAGGACCTGACAGATCTGACTGTTTAGAAATTTTCTTAGGTGGAGTTGAACCCAAATCCACACAGTAGAAACAATCAGGAGATCATTTCCTACACTCTTTGTCCTTGATTGATGAATCTCCCTTAGCCTTGTCAGGAGGCATTTTGGAAGGGGGTGCTCCAGTGGAAGTTCAAGAGGTGGATGGTAACAGACCGTTCAGGACCAACTTGCTGTGGAGTTCTACCAAGGCATGGTGGTTGAAACCCACATATATTTCGCACTTGATGTCCAAATGGGCAAAACCCAAACTATAGACACACTCTTGCTGAGCATCAGCATTTGAAATCTTGTGCCCACAGGAGGTGCATTTTCTAAAACTGGTTGGCTTATCCAACATTGTTGCTACCTGGAAAAAGAAAAGTAAGAGCAGGAATAAAGAAAAGGAGAGAGAATATCAATGATGGTAAAAAAAACATGGACAATTACCAACGATGGTAATAAAGAGAGGTACCTTATACAAAGGTAGTAGTAGGAGGGAGAAGTTCATATACTGCAAGTACAGAAAAGGCCTACATCAAAGGAGCATGATAAACTAGAATAAACATATATATATATATATATATATATATGATATGTCTCATCAGTTTTACTAACTTGCAGTCCTCTAAGCTAGCCAAGCTGGAGTAATCATAATAAAATTGCAAAGTTTGCCAGTAACTGCATTAAATGAGCACATCAATGTCTTGCACTTCAATCTATTAATTGTTTGGCACTAACTAATCTATTAAACTACACTCATGTTAAGACTGCCCACAGCATCTATAGGCCAGAAGAATGTCCAACTGGTGCTCAAATGAGAGTAAACTGCAGTCACTGGCCAACATTTACTGCTTAACTGAAAAAAAATTACAAAACTCATAATTGTGACTGCCTACACTCCATATATATTACTAAATTGCATGGTTCTCCCACTCCCATAAAAAATAAATAAATAAATACATAAATGTATAAATAAATAAATAAGAAATACCTCATCTCATCTACAATTCAAAATTTTACTGAAAACATACCTGTCAGGTCCTGTGCCCCCCCCCCCCCCCCCCAAGCCTCCTTATTATTCTAATCACTTGTCTAGATTTTAAAATCCCGTTGACATCATACCAACAAAACAGTCCTGCCCTTGTACCAACACCATTAATACGTTCCCCCATTATACAGCAAAATCAAATAAGTATCATAAAACCCTCTCATTTTGTCTCCTGTTTACATGTTTCAAGTAAATAAATGTTTGGATAAGATATGCATATGCCTCATCTGCTGACTGTGTTCCTAAAATTTCTACGCGACTTTATACATAAACTGTGACATAATGCAGCATGTTCGATACAGGAGTCTGAACTTAGCATGCTATAGATACTACACAGCGTATTAAACATGATCACCTGTTAAATAATATACACACACACACACACACACACACACACACACACACACACACACACACACACACACATATATATATATATATATAGTCAAGTCATATGATCTCAACCTTAAGAAGTTTGATTCCATATATATATATATATATATATATATATATATATATATATATATATATATATAAAATCTTTCCAAAAAGACGAGTAACATACAACAAAAGAAATCTACATTTTTTCAGGGGGGCAAGCCCCCCTGCACCCCATACACCCTACATATTCAATACAAATTCCAAGATTGCACTACAGTGGGGAAAAGGGTAATTCCCGAGCCCCACTGTTCAGCGATGTCTGTACAAAAACTTTGACATTTTGGAAAATAATTCATATGGCCTCGACTATTTGAAGTTGATCTTCTGAGGGGGATCCATTATACACACACACACATATTTTCATAGTTAGCTCACTCTAATTGCTTGTGCAAATATATGTAATATGAAGCTTTTCACCACTGGCTTTTGCTGAAGGGGGCTTTACCTACTCAGATTTTCCAAATAATTAAAGAAAAATAAAATAAGTAAGACTATTATGTTAGGAAACAGGCAAAGATAAATGAAAGATGTCAGCACCACAAATGATCTAATACTATAAAATTAAGGGAATCTCACATGTTCATTTGAGTCAGGAGCAGAAGAGTGCCAGCTTGAGTGCAACTGAAGCTCAGTCTACTGAGTCCAGAAGCAGCTTGCTAGCAGTGGTAGATGTAAATAAGCAATGCTTTATGAGTACAGATGATCTAAAAATGCAGCTTGACTGTGGAAGCTAGCGCAGGAGATGAGACTCTTGGATTTTTAATCAGGCAGCAAAATGAAGCAAGTGAAAATACAAAGTTAGACACCAAAGAGAGGATGAAGCTACAGAAAAGGAAATGAGTGTGAGTATGAATCGATAGAGGAAGAAAGGAAGCTTCAACATGCACTTTGCATGGCACAAGAGATGAAAATGGAAAGACTGCACAAACACAAACTGATCACCCTTTGCCAAATACACATGAATAGCTGGGGTAAAAATGTAGCCCAATTGCCAAAATTAGCATTACAATGTTTTCTTAAATATAAAGAATGGGATGGCTGTGACACTTTTATTCATGCATTTGAATGGGATGCATGTGCATTCAGCATCAGACTAAGGGTAATGTGTGAGATGCTTAAGTCATATACTCATGGGTTAGACAAGGCATACAAATTAGCAAAATGAATTATGTTGATTGTCTGGAGGATTTAAAAGCTAAAAATCTGCTTTGTTGTTGTTGTTGTGTCTTTCGTCTTTTTCTGGTTAGGGGTCGCCACAGCGGAACTCCGGTCCGCTAATGACTGACAGTAGATTTTTATGTGCCGAGTTGCCGGCCCTGATGCACAACCGTCAACGAAGGTAACCTATTCATGCATGTCTCCACACAGAAAATGCTCTAACTGAGAATCGAACAGGACAACGGCTTACTGTGAGGCGACAACGCTACCGCAGCACCACCACCACAATCTGCTTTGTGAACTCTTTAATTTAACAACTGAAGCTTACATTAAAATGATTAGGCAGCATAAGAAAGGGGTAGAGGCATTGTTAGTAACTTCACTGTAGAACTAAGCATTTACTTTAATAAGTGAGTATGTGATAAAGATACTAAACTGAACAGGTACCGTTTTTCTTTCTTTCTTTTTTCTTTGTTTAGGCATTACAATGCAAAAAGAGGAAAAAGGATGGGCAAACATGTTTAAGTTAATAGGCTATAATCTTGAGTTGTTGAGGTTGGGAGTGGGATGTAAAAGTACACAGATCGTAATATACATAGAGCTGATGTATTTTCTCTTACATTTGTATATGTGAATGCCTAGATTAAGACCCTTGGCTTAATCTAAACACAAGTTATAAGTGGAAATAACTAAATAAGAGAACATTGAATGTAGTGAAGTGTTTTCCTTTAGCAATAAAATGTTCAGCATGACTTTAGAAGCCTGCAGTTGAGGGCTACATTTTTTCTTATGCTTCTGTTTGTCAGAACTGATTATAGGGCAATAAAAGGAGCACTGGCTTCACTGAGGCTAAAAATGAATGTTTTCTGAAAGCATGCGAGTTGTTTTTTTCTCATCTGGAAGAGGAATAAATAAAAAAACAATAACAGAAAGCAATTAGGAGCTCAGGCAGTAACATGTGTCTTAGTATGGATAGCCTTAACTTTAGGTCAGAAAATGCATGTGTGTGTAGGTGTCTATATGGGACAATTAGGAGGGTTAAGCTTCATTATTTGAAACTGCACATAGTTTTGTATGTTTGTATTATGTTAGTAAGTTTATGTTTTTTGAGGGTTTTCATTAAAACAAAAAGTCTAGTAGAATGTGACACTGATTGAAATTGAGATGACAAGAAACAACTGTATAAAAGATCAATTTGTCAAACTTTGATGGATACAGTTATTTATTTATTTAACATTTTGTTTACCAGGAAATTATGACTTGGAATGAGCCAGTTTTCAGCGGAAGGCTGGAGAGAAATTCTCCAGATGCATGTCTTTGCAGTGTGGGAGGAAACCAGAGCACAAAGAGGAAACCCACATGATGCAGAGAGGACATGCAGACTCAGCACAGTAGGCACCCCGGCCAAGAATCAAACTGGAGAAACTCTAGCTGTGAGGTGAAAACACTAACCACTGCACCATTGCCCTGGCTATATGTATCACAAAAGCTGCAAATAGACTTCGAAAAAATGTGTCATATACAATAGGTGGGAATAATAACCTCTTACCATAATGGCGAGACTTTCCATATTGTCTTAAAATGTCAATGGTCTCACAGGTAAAGACAAAAAGAAAAGATAATTGAATTATATTAAGAAATGCAGAGTGAAAATAGCAATGATATAGCAGACACACTGGGAAAGAACTGAGCATGTGCTTTTTATAAAGAATGGATTTCAGGATGGATATTCTGCAGAGTATCAGGGACAAAGGAAAAGAAGAGTACTTCTTCTAACTGCTAGTAAAGCTCCAACAGTGATAGAAGAGGAAAGAAAAGATAATAATGGTTGATTTGTGGTAGTAAGGGGCTACTGGCAAAGAAGAAGGATTACACTGGCATGTACTTGTATTCCAACTAAAACTGCTATTATGGAGCTTAAACAATTTTGGGAAAATAATCAACTTTCAGCATGGAATACTACTTATAGGTGGGGATTGGAAATTGATTTACAACAGTGAGGATGTCTCTCAAAGCCAAGAAGGAAAAATATATCAAAAGACTGTAGATTTCAGAAGAAATTCCTAAAAATATTTGGTATGGAAAACATGACTTCAGTAGTAGGAACTTAGAGAGAATTTACATATTATTCCCCATGATACACAACTGGGCTAGACTAGACAGAAATTCGGTATCATAGGAATATGTACATTTAACTGAGAGCTTTGACATATACCCAATAACTACTTCAGATCATGCACCAATAATAGTCAAGACAAAAATGATGGGTAATCAAGTAAAAATGAGATACTGGCATTTCTCCGCATATCTGTTAGAAAGACAAGAATTTAAGGAATGGGTAGTGAAAACAATTTGGGAGTTATTAGGGAATATGGAAAGTTTTTAGAAGTTACAGGCAGTTTGTTTGTGTCTTTCAGCTTTTAGGGGTCACCACAGCGGAACTCCAGTCCGCTAATGATTGGCAGTAGATTTTTACGTGCCGAGTTGCCAGCCCTGACGCACATCCTTCAATGAAGGTACGCCCATTCACGCATGCCTCTACACAAAAGACGCTCTAGCTGAGAATCGAACAGGACAGCATCTTACTGTGAGGCGACAATGCTACCGCAGTTATAGGCAGCGAGTGGGATAAAATGAAACTGGAGTTTAAAGGTAGGTTAGAAATAAAAGAAAGAGATATGGCTAAGAAGTAAAATAATTGTTTAGAGGGACTGATAAAGTTTAAACTACTGCAGAAAAAGAAGAATCTCACAGAACAAGAAGTGCTGAAGAGAAAATAAGTGAGTACCTTGATAATATGCATGAGTTTAGAAAGGCTGATGTTAAGCAACTGATTTCTGATAATATCCCTAGACCACAAAAACTTTTAGCATGACAACATAGAACAACAGAAAGTAGAAAGAGTTGTTGCCAAGCTTGTGGAACCTATAATAAAATACATAGCAAGAGTTCCAGTAGAGGTGTTAGAAATATTTTTGAAAATTTATGAAAATTTGTATAAAGCAGAGAAATGTCGAAATCAAGAAAAAGCATGAATGGAAATATTTATGGAATACTTTAATATGCCAAGGTTAGAGGTAAATGAGGCTCAACAATTAACAGTTAAGACGGCAGGAGAGGAGATATAAATGGTGAGGTATTAGCAATCTGCATGAATAGATGGCATTCCAGTGGAAGTTTGGAAGATAGGAGGGAAGAAGGTAATAAAGAGCTGGAAGGTTTTGTTTAACAGTATTTTAAAAGGAGGGGGTAGCAACAATATCCTGAAAAAGCTGTGGCGGTTGTAATACCTAAAGATGGTAAAAACACCATCAGATCCAGCTTCATATGGGCCCATTTCAATTTTAAACCATGATAACAAAGTGTTTATGTCTACAATGGCAAACAGAATGGCAAAGGTGTTGCCAAAATTGATAGCTATGGATCTGTATATGTAGTTTTGTGTAGGGGAGGCACACATCTGGCATAATTAAGAGAACACTGACTGTCCAGAGGGAAGCAGAATGTAAGGAAATGCAGCTTTAGTTGGTATTTATTGATACAGAGAAAGCATTCAACAAAGTAAGCTGGGATTTTATTAGTAGGGCAATGGAGGCATTTCCATTCCCCAATAATAAGGTTAATTAGAGGATTTAACAGGGATTGGAGGCCAAAGGTTCCTCTTTGATAAGCCGTGTCTTAACAGAGGAACCAGGCAGGCATGTCCTCTTTCCCTTTGCTATCTGCATTATATTTAGCACCACTGCCAAAGAAAAAGGGGACTCAGAAATAATTGGTATGGTAATCAAGAAAACTTGGCTTTATTTGCAGACAGTATTATTTTGTACCTGATAAAACCAGAAAAGGACATCTCACTGTTGTAGAACATTCTGAGGCAATTTCAAGTTTTAATAGATAAAAAATTAATCAAGATAAAACAAAGGCTATAGCTGTAAACGATGTAACCACACATGAACTAGTTCAGCAATATCCATATTTATGGGATCATAATAAAAAGAAGTATTTAGGAGTATGGTTTAAAAGGATTTTGCTATGGCAGCTAAGGATATGTAGGAAGAGACTAAGCAAAACATAACACAAAACCTGAGAAATTGGAAGTTCTTTTCTATGGATATGGATAGATACAAGCAGTAAAATGTTTTAGTCTCTTTAGTTTTATACACAGGTCAGGATATTTTTATCAACCAGAAGAGAAGTTGTGGATAGTAATTAATAAAGAATTAAAGGATTTATCTATGAGGGGAAAAGACAAGAATCAAGTGGGGTAAGCTGATCCTTCCAATAGAACAAGGTGGTTTATGATTACCTGATTTGCAGGGTTATTTTAGATTTATGCAGTTAAGGTTTTTATACATAACACAAGCAGAGAGCTACAATTCAAAGTGCAAATGGATGATGGGGGGATTCAAGAAATAAGGAGAGAGTGTGATTTTGGATGCAGATCCTTAAAGACAATAACAACAGTCATACAGAATGCATACAGAATTCGCACAGGGGTCCAAATGGAGAGGTGATAAATCAACAACCAAAGGAGAGTAATATTGCTGAAACTGAATTCATCCTCAAGCCTTGGTGAGTACCTCCACAAGGTGGACCCTGTTTTTCACAAAATCTCACCAAGATGACACTGACATATAGAATATATTTTATATGGGTTCCTATTAGTTCATCAGAAATTCAGTTAATCGAATGGCATTTTCAGAGCACTTACATCGAACATGCCGTTCGTCAAACTGTTCATACTGAGATCGTAGTACGATCTCGGAGTTGGTATAAATAATTAGTGGGGGTGGGAGGTGTAGGGTGCAACCCCCTACAAGAGTGGAATTCAATGAACAGCATTTCCAATGAAATGCTATTCGTTAAAGTGAGTTTTTGCTGATTTAATATAGATCCATTCTATATAGCATATATCATGGACAGAATTAGGTCAAAAATGAAAAAAAAAAAAATAGCTGGGTGTACTAGACCCATGATAAAAAGTGCCCAATCCTGGTAGGCACACTGGTGCCAGGACTGGAAAAATGGCAGTGTAGAATCCTCAAAATACAGAAATATTTCTACAATGGGGCCAGGCCAGGGGGAAGCTGCCCCCTGCTGTAGAAGGAAATAGCAGTCCCCAAAAATCAGAAAAACTGATATGCCAAACAGGAGCCATAAAGATGACAAAGTTGACTATTGAGAATAAGAAAGAATTATGTACTGTCATTATTATGCAAAAAGCCCAGAATTTCCAGATGCAAGATATACAAAAAGACTAGGAGAGAAATTAGAGGAAACAAAAATACTTCCACAAGAAAAACTGTCAGAAGCTTCAAATAAAAACTTGTGTTCATTAATACATTATATAGACCAAGAAACTTTGATCTTTTTGGAAAAAGAAGCATCTGAGGAAGTTTGAAAATATAAACAACAAATCTTAAGAGATTTTTGAAAAGTATAAAAAAGAAATATGGACATGGGAAAGAGAGATTTGATATGGTGCAATATTTATGCAAAGATGAAAGCCAAACTAATCAATACAAAACAGGAAGCCCCAAAGATATTCAAAGAGAAATACAGGCAAAGGCATCCAGATATGGAAAATGTCACAATAAAAAAATATCACAAAGAGGGAATGTAGAAAAAAGATTAGTAAAGCAGAAGTCAAAAATATAGAATTTGAACTTATGGAATGCCTGGGAAGTGAAAGATTTGGTATAGAACGTCTAACAGAAGTTACATCACAGCAAGATGGAATGAATTCCCAAAGTAAGGAGAAACAGGAAGATCAGGAGACATGTGAACAAGAAATATGGACATGGGAAAGAAAAACAGATTTAATATGGTGCAATATTTATGCAAGGGAGAAAGCAAAACTAATCAATACAAATACTCTGCCGACTGATATAATGACTACTAACAACCTATCCAACTTTAAACAAAAACTCATTTGCCACCTATCCAAAACAAAGCTATGCTCCTGTACTAGCCCTGGCTAGCTTCCCTGTCTCACAAAACTATACACTGCACAGCCTAAATATACACACCAGTATGACTATTTCCCAAAACAGATATCTATAATTAAGCAAAAGTTCTTCAATGATTTGTACCTATAGATATGTGATTATTTGACTAACTTTTTAAATCATGAGAAACCGACTGTTTTTGAGAAAGTACAAAGTAACGTTTAATTAAATGTACATGATAGACAACCATGTGCATGTAGAAGCTTATTGTGAGTACTTGTAATCTCTCTAAAATCAGTGTAGAAACCTGCCTATGTTATGATGTCTATTAATTCTACTGTCATGAAAACAATATACTAACTCATGTGATGTATATGTTCTCTATCTGTGGAGCTTTTCTCCCCACGCCTCTGCTGAAAAGGGACTTGTGTCCAGTCAGACTTTGCTAGTAAACAGATGTAAAATAAATAAAAAGAATGACTAAAAAGAGCAGCACCAAAGATATTTGAAGACATATATAGGCTAAGGACATGGAAAACTTTACAATACAAAAAATAAGAAGACAAAAAGGAAAATTAGAAATGAAGATTAGTAATGGAGAAGTTAAAGAAATAGAAACTGAGGTTATGGTGTACCGGTGAAGTGAAGGATTTGGTGTAGAAAATCTAACTCAGAAAGCACCACAGCAAGATAGAGCAATGGACATCCAAATTAAGGAGAAACAAGTGGAAGGGGAAGCAACAGGAAAATGTGGCAGCTCTGGCGTAGTCAATGCTGAGGAGTGATAGGCCAGTGAGTTCCCACATGACAGAGCAACAGATGACACAGGATGAAACTGAAGAGAATGTGCCACAGAAAGATGCTATAGAACATTCGGTACTTTTCCGTTAACGGGACAACAGTAGTGGAGCGAAATATACTTGGAGAAGTAACTACTGTTACATCTCTGCTGGTTCTGATTTTACTTGTTTTTCCCTGGTAAAAGTTTTTAATTTTATTTACTTATTTTTTTAGAAAGAACGGAAATTACAATCACTCAGTCAATTCTTCAAATGTAATTACAATGTATTTCATCAAAGTGTAACTCAGATCTTTCTCTTAAATCTCAAAAAAGTAAAACATTACAAAATAAAAAAGCCCATTTAACACATTCATTTTCAGTTCCGGGTGTTTATTAATTTCCCAGTTAGCTGTATAGCACACAGACAGGTATTACCACAAATTACTGAAAGGCAACAATTTCAGCGAAAAAACACCCCTCCCCAAGTAGTCCGAAGCTCTTCAGTTTCTGTTCAACAGTTCTAAAAATAAATGACAAAAAAAAGGCCAGGCGGATCAAGATTTCACATCTACACCAATACAAAGTCAGATACAAGCCTATGCACAGTCGGCCCCTCTCTTTCACCTCTTGTACTGAAGAGATCCCAAAGAAAACTTCAAGGTGCGCACTGCACGTAAAATTTGACAAAAAACACCTCCTGCTGATTGTTGGATGAATTCTGCTGTTATTAAAGCAGACAATTTTAAAGGTATCAATTCTACCTCTGCATTGTCACATAATGTCTACATTAACCATACAAATGTGCACCGTTTACTATCCAGACGAAACAGTTCAAATCCAAGCTATTTAGTACAATTCGTCGGAAAAAAAAAAACTGAAGCTGCTGTGGTTTGTGGAAACAAAGCTACAAACCTATCACCATTCATATCCCAGTGCTGCTTTCACATATGCCATGCTGATTTTATTACTGAACAGTAAAGGTGACTTTTAATTGTTTATGTATTGTATACATATCAGCGGCAGCAGTGTGATCTTTGCGACTGCGGCCTAACATTCCAAATGGTGATTTCAGCTGTTGCCCCAATAACGGAAAAGTACCGAACTTTCTATAGAATGACAGCAGGAAATAGAGAATAAAAATGTTCCCTCAGTTTAGAAAAAAAGAACTAAGAGAAGAGTTGCTTGACTTAATAGAGATAGACAGTCATATTAAGAGCAATGAAAGAAATAGATTTTATGATCAATGAAAAAAATAGACTGCAGAAGGTCAATAAAACCCCAAAAGTCAAAAGTCAGATAAAACAAATGAACACAGTAACTAGGACTGTCTGTAGAGACCCATGTGATGTAACAGAAGTAAGCAGGATATATTACTGTGCAGCTAAATTAATAACAGATAAATTTCTACTAAAAGAACACAGGGTAGTAAGGGAAAGGAAGGGGAGAAATCGAATATCATCATGGAAGTATCGAATAGAGAAAACTATAAAGCAACTAAGACAAGAAGTGTCACTGTTAGAAGAGTATAGAAGAGGCAACAGATCAACAAATATACTCAGAAAGATAGATATGATAAAAGCAATGCACAGTTATTATAACAGATCAGGATTTATCATGCACTATCGCAAATAGTAAACTACAAATATCAGCACAGGCAGAAAAACATAGAAGACACAGATAAATATAAAGGAAAACTACAAATAAGCAATTTCTTGATGACCCAAAAAATTTTACAGAGAATTGGGAAACAATTGGGAAAGACCATCATAAAAAGCAGAAATAGATACATTTTGAAGAATTATTTATGAAGATCCTGTGGAACATAACAAAGATGCTAAATGGATAGAAGAAGTAAAACAAAGGATAAGTTCAAAGGTACAGGATATGAAATGGGATGAAGTTACAGCCAGAGAGATGGAAACAAAGTTAAGAAAAGCCTCTATTTGGAAAACCCCAAGCCCAAATGGAGTACCTAGCTTCGAGTTAAAAGGATTAACATCTATGCATGAAGATTTAGCCATGAGTAAAAACTATTTCTATGCCCATTCCAAACAGGCACCAACCTGGCTAACAAAAGGAAAAACAATACTGCTGCTTAAAAATGAACCTGCAAGTTACTCTAAAAAATATAGACCAAAAACTTGCCTTCTGATGACATATAAACTTCTTCTTTCAGCTGTTCCCGTTAGGGGTTGCCACAGAGGATCATCTGTTTCCATTTCTTCCTGTCCTCTGCATCTTACTCTGTCACACCAACCACATGCATGTCCTCTCTCACATCCACAAACCGTATCTTAGGCCTTCCTCTTTTCCTCTTTCCTGGCAGCTCCATCCTTAACATCCTTTTTCCAATATACCCAGCACCCTTCCTCAGTACATGTTAAACTAACACAATCTCACCTCCCTGGCTTTGTCTCCAAACTGTCCAACCTGAGCTGAACCTTTAATATACTGATTCCTAATCCTGTCCATCCTCATCACACCCAATGCAAATCTTAACATCTTTACCTCTGCCACCTCCAGCTCGGACTCCTGCATTTTTGTCAATGGCACCATCTCCAACCCATATAACATATCTGGTCTCACTACCCTCTTGTAGACCTTCCCGTTCATTCTTACTGGTACCCATCTGTCACAAATCATTCCTGACACTCTCTTCTACCCACTCCACCCTGCTTGTACTCTCTTCTTCACCTCTCTTCCACACTCACCATTACTCTGAACTGTTGGTCCCAAGTATTTAAACTCATTAACCTTTGCCAGCTCTACTGCCTGCATCCTCACCATTCTTCTATCCTCCCTCGATCTCATTCACACACATATATTTGGTCTTAGTCCTGCTGACCTTCATTTCTCTCCTCTCTAGAGCATATCTCCACCTCTCCAGGGTCTTCTCAACCTGTTCCCTACTCTCACTAGAGATCACAATTTCATCTGTACACATCACAGTCCATGGGGACTCCTGTCTGAACTCATCTGTCAACCTGTTCATCACCACTGCAAATTAGAAAGGGCAAAGAGCTGATCCTTGATATAATCCCACCTCCACCTTAAACGCATCTGTCCCTCCTACTGCAGATCTCATCACTGTCACACTACCCTCGTACATATCCTGTACCACTCTTACATACTTCTCTGCCACTCCTGACTTCCTCATACAGTACCACAACTCCTCTCTAGGCAACCTGATATATGCTTCCTCTAAGTCTACAAAGACACAATGCAACTCCTTCTGACCTTCTCTATAGTTCTCCATCAACACTCTCAGAGAAAATATCACGTCTGTAGTGCTCTTTCCTGGCATGAAACCATACTGCTGCTCACTATTCATCACCTACCTTGTTAACCTAGCTTCCACTACTCATTCCCATTACTTCATGCTGTGACTGATCAATTTTATTTCTCTGCACATCACCCTTATTCTTAAAAATCGGTACCAAACACGTCTTCTTCTCCACTCCTCAGGCATCCTCTCACTTTGCAAGATTTCATTAAACAATCTGGTTAAAAACTCCACTGCTATCTCTCTTAAACACCTGCATGCTTCCACAGGTATGTCATCTGGACCAACAGCGTTTCCATTCTTCATCCTCTTCATAGCTGTCCTTACTTCCTCCTTGCTAATCCATTGCACTTCCTGATTCACTATCCCTATATCATCCAACCTTCTTTCTCTCTCATTCTCTTCATTCATCAGCCCCGAAAAGTATTCTTTCCATCTAATCAACACACTCTCCTTGCTTGTAAGTATGTTTCCCTCATTGTGCGTTATCACCCTTAACTGCTGCACATCTTTCCTAGCTCAGTCCCTCTGTCTAGCCAATTGGTACAGGTCCTTTTCTCCCTCCTCAGTGTTTAACCCTTTCATACAACTCTCCATACACCTTATCCTTAGCCTTTGCCACCTCTCTATTCACCATACGCATCTCCTTATACTCCTGTCTACATTCTTCATCTCTCTTACAATCTCACTTCTTCTTCACCAACCTCATTCTCTGTATACTTCCTCATTCCACCACCAGGTCTCCTTGTCCTCCTTCCTCAGTCCAAATGTCACACCAATCACCTTTCTATCTTTCTCCCTTACCAGCTCTGCTGTAGTTACCCATTTATTCAGTAACTCTTCACTGACACCTAGTGCCTGTTCTAACTCTTCCCTAAACTCCACCTCACAATCACCCTTTTTCAACTTCCACTATCTGATCCTTGGCATTGCCCTCATACTCTTCCTCCTCTTCTTGATCACCAACGTCATCGTCATCCTATAGACCACCATCCTATGCTGCCTAGCTACACTTTCCCCCGCCACCACTTTACAGTCTCCAACCTCCTTCAGATTGCCCTTCTACATAGGATATAATCCACCTGAGTGCATCTTCCTCCACTTTTGTATGTCACACAATGCTCCTCCATCTTCTTAAAATATGTATTTACCACAGCCATGTCCATCCTTTTCGCAAAATCCACTACCATTAGACCTTATGCATTCCTCTCCTTAACACCATACCTACCCATCACTTCCTTATCCCCTCTGTTCCCTTCACCAACATGCCCATTGAAATCCACTCCAATCACCATTCTCTCACTCTTGGGTACATTCACCACCACTTCATCCAACTCACTCCAAAATTTTTCTTTCTCATCCATCATCCATGCAACTTGCGATGCATATGCACTAACAACATTTATCATCACACCATCAATTTCCAGCTTCATAAACATCACTCTGACACTCTTTTCACCTCCAAAACACATTTGGCATACTGTTCCTTCAGGATAACCCCTACCCCATTTCTCCTCCCATCCACACCATGATAGAACCATTTGAACCTGTCTCTGACACACCTTGCCTTATTCCCCCTTCCATCTGGTCTCTTGAATGCACGATATATCAACCTTCCTTTTCTCCATCATATCAGCAAGCTCTCTCCCTATACCATACTGCCAACATTCAAAGTTCCTACCCTCACTGCCACACTCCTAACCTTCCTCCTCTCTTCCTGCCTTCTGGCATGCCTTCCCTCTCTTCTTCTCCTTCTCCTTCAGCCAACAGTAGCCAAATTTTCACCAACCAGTATTGTTGTCTGCATATGTCATTTGGTAAATGTTTTACACCGGATGCCCTTCCTGATGTAACCCTCCCCATTTATCCGTGCTTGGGACCAGCATGAAGAAATCCACTGGCTTGTGCAAACCCCAGTGGCTGGGTTTCTGACGACGTATAAACTATACAGTGGAATTGATGCCAACAGAGTTTGTAGACATTTAGAAGAAAACTCAATTATGGCAATAGAACAAAAGGTCAATGAAAGAAAGTCATATCGAAAAAGGATCATTTGTTGTTAAATAAAGTCATAGTGGAGAACTATAAAAAGGGGAAGAATCTAAGTATGGCACGAATTGACTACAAAAAAGCATTTGACAGTATCTCACATTCATGGATAAAAGAGTGCTTAAAAATGACACGCTACACTGATAAAGTACATCACAGTGACCATGAAACAGTGGCAAACCGCAGTTACGCCATGATAAAGGACAAATTATTATTCGAGGGATAAAAATCCAAAGGGGGCTATTCCACAACTGTAAGTAGTCAACATTTTTTCAGATGATCTAAGAAAGTCATTTGGTCTTGATAAATGGGCAAAAGCAACCTTTAAAACAGGAAAGTTGCAGCACCAAGAAAACATCAGTTTACGACAAGAATGTGATATATAAGAACTAGAGCAAGAGGGTGTGTATAAATATTTGGTAATTGATGAAGGATCAACAATAAAACATGAACAAATGAGAATAAAACGTAGTAAGGAATATTTTAGAGGAGTTAAATTAATCCTGAAAACAGCATTGACATCTAGGAACAAAATTCAAGCTATAAATCAATTTGCTCTTCCTGTCCTAACTTACAGTTTTGCAGTGACTGACTGGCACCAAAAGGTACTGGATAGACTAGACAGGAAAACAAAAAGGATGCTTCATGCTCATCAAATGATTTATAAAAATCAGTGCATACCAAGATTATATATCCCCTGTTCCGAGGGAAGTATGGGCCGCCTTGAAATTAATTACATGTATAGATCTGCAATTGCGGTAATGCATACATATCTTCTGACCTCACAAGACCCAAACATAGAAAATTCCTGGAAGAACCTCATGTTGATCAGGATCAAATGCAGCAATGGTTAAGGAGGGGGTGAATTCAAACCAAAAGATGAAAGGTTAATATTGGCGGCCCAAGATACTGGCATATGTACTTGTTGGTTTACAAAGTCCATTGAACATGTGGGAGAAATAGACAAATGTAGGTTTTGTAAAACAGAATTCGAAACAGATGCACACCTTTTTGCTGATTATGACATACTAACGGCGGAAAGCCTGTATACTGAATGGCATAATAATGTGGCAAGACTGTTGCACTGGGGATTGTGCAAACATTATAATACAGAAATAGCTGAAAAACACTGGAAACATGAGACAGAAAGCATCATAGAAAATAATGAAGTCTACATCACATGGGATCACCCACTACCAACAATTCAAAAGACAGATGCAAGAAAACCAGATATAGTGGTCCATGAAAAGAAGACAAAAGTAGCATTGATCATTGAAATTCCTACACCCAGTGACTATATTATCTTATGTACAGAGAGAAAAAAGTCATAAAATAACAGGATTTGCTGGCAGAAATGAGAGTAATGTGGAAGAAAGACTCCCAGACAGTTCCAATAGTAGTAGGAGCAACAGGTCTTATAAAAAGAAGAATTTACAAGCATCCTTGGATATGTAACTCCACACGAATTGCAGAAGGAGTCATTACTGGGCACACTGCAGTTGCTGCGAAGAGCACTTTTGGCTAACATCAAAGATTGAAACAATACTAATTTCATGAACTTTAATCTTACTTTGCTTAGGAATGGGGTCCATTCCAGTCATGGTATTAGAAACCCAAAGACCTGGAGAAATTAAAAGAGAAAGACAATATTATATTATATTATATTATTACATGAATCCAAACATTTATTTATATTATATTCATAAACTACCAGAAAGTATTCTAAGAACTAAGACTACACAGGAATGGAGAAAGGGCATTCTGTCGACAGGGATGACTGTTACAGAGAATAAGCAAGAGGGAGCTGGAATTTACTGGAGTAAACTGGCAAAGGACCCAAGGTACTGGGAAAAATAATTATACAGGGAAAGATAAGAGTGGAAAGAGGCCAAGAAGACATTTGGACTGCAGGCTAGAGACTGCATTCCCTATCTGGAATTAATATCATAGTTTAGCCAAACAAAAAGGAACAGGTGAATCCTAAGTACAAGATTTGCACTATTAGAGTTTTCAGTTGAATCTAGAACAGAAGTTGCTGTTAAAAAGGGATAATTAGTAGGACAACTATAGGAATAAATCAGATGAGGTTAGAAAAGATTTGGGATTGTGATTGGATAAGCAATTCATAAATAAACAATGGGAGGATGCATTTATGATTCCAAAATATGCAACAAAGTCTAGAACATTTAGGATTTTCACTTGGAACTGGTATATTTGTACCCCGAGCAGACTTCGAAGAATTTTTCCTCAGGTAGATGCCAAATGTTGGAGGTGTGATGGGGAAGAAAGTGGTAAATGGGAACATATATTTTGGGGGGTGTAATGAATTGGCAGACTTTAAAAATTCCTTACAGAGTACTCTGTCAGTAATAGTGGGTGAGCAAGTGGGTGTAACTAAGGAACTGATTTTTGAGCTGGGATACAGGCTCTGAATTGCTTTGACATAATAAGGCCTTATTAAGTTTAATTCTGATAGCTGTAGAAACAGCAATTATTAGAAAATGAAAATCATAGTGCAAACCAACTGTATTTGAACCACTGAATATCGCAAAAGAGATAAAAGAAATGAAAGTGGGGTTTTTAGAAAAGGGTAGGAGCAAATTACATAGAAAAATGGAAATTGCAAGTATAATACATGCAGACAAAATGTTTTAGAGAATGAGGTTTGATGAGAGGTAAGAATTGGCCATCTTATGTAATGTTGCATTAATTATATTGTACAGAAGACTATATATGATGCATAATGTTAGTGAAAATGTTAATAGGAATTTTCTTTTATAGAAATTTAAGTTTTCCTATGTCACAAATGATAATTAAATAAAGGTGTTTAAAAAGGTGAAATTCAGAAAAATGCAGTACTTATCAAACTATTCAGTTTACATTTCATTCACCTTTCAAGCAGGTATTCCACCATACAGCAAACATTTCATACGTTGATTCAGTCTTTATTTCAATATAGTATTCTGGTAGAGTAGTTAGCAAAATAAAACTGAATGTACAGAAACCACTAGATAGCAGAAAAGCTCTCTTTACAATTACAGTAAAAGGGAACACTAACACAGCATTATCTTCTATCCAGCAGCAATAAATCAAGGTAGGGTTTCCTTTGAAGGCTCATGTCCTTTAACACATGAGCACTATGGCACCATGCTTAAAATTTACCTTCGTACAGTTGTTCCTCCTAATGTTTAACAGCCTTGCTTGCTTCTGGATTAATGTTCTGAAAGAAAGTATCCAGGTCTTCTGTTTTGGCCCTCCTGGACTAACATATTTAAAGAAATATGCCACCATGTTGAATTCTGTTTCCCGCTCTCTCTTTATATATGTATACATACACACACACACATGTATATATGTGTGTGTGTATACATATGTGTGTGTGTGTACGTATATATGTATATATATATATATATATATATATATATATATATATATATATATATATATATATATATATATACACGTGTGTGTGTGTGTGTGTGTGTGTGTGTGTGTGTGTGTATATATATATATATATATATATATATATATATATATAGATATACATACACACACACACACATATATATATATATATATATATATAGATATACATATATATATATATATATATATATATATATAGAGACACACACATACATCTTCTTGGAGGTAGCATGAATTACATTACAGCAATTAAAAATGAATCTTAATATCTTCACAACTGGTCATTTTCTAAAGGATAATCCACAAACAACTGATTGTTTTTGCTAGGATGAACATTCTGCCATGAAGTTTTCAGGACTGGTACAGACATATAACTATCTATAAAAAAACATTCTTAGATTGTTGTCCTACTCTCAAAGACAAATATACAAACTCATCTTGATTTTTAATGAAAACTGTTTTGATATCATGTTATGCCTCAACATAGAAAAAGACCACTTTCATCCAGAAATATAAACTACAAGGAAAAAACAGTAAAGCTAAAATGTTCATGGCATAATGCATTAAAACTCCAGTAGTGGAGACCCATGTGATATATGCAAATGACACCTTAAGATCATACCAGTGTTTTAGCTACATGGATTTTGAATGCCTATGACTTTTTTAAGTATTTACTGGTGCATTCAGGACAATAATGCCAAACCTCACTAGCTGCAGACATGTCATATTTTGCCATGTTTGTGTTCCATTGCATACATCACACAGGCTTCCACTGCAGGAGGTTTAAGGTACAATACAGTGAAGATTTTAGATTTGCTTTGTCTTTTTTGTAGTTTTTACTAAACTGTTTGGAAGCCGTGGTGGTGCAGCGGTAGGGTTGTCGCCTCACAGCAAGAGGCTCTCCCGTTTGATTCTTGGCTGGAGTACCTTTTGTGTGGAGTCTGCATGTCCTCCCTGCGGTCAAGTGGCATTCGAAAGACATGTGTAGAATGGGTGTGCCTTCATTGAAGGTTGGGCGTCGAGCTGGCACCTCGGCACCGTAAAAATCTACTGCCAATCATTAGCAGACAGGAGTTCTGCTGTTGGCATTATTGTCCTGAATGCACCAGTAAATACTTAAAAAAGTCATAGGCATTCAAAAAGCCGAAAGAAGAACAATAACAACTAAACTGTTTGGCTTTGTGACCTTTTTACCCTTTGTTTTCATACAGAAATACAGAATCATTTTAGGCCTGAAGCCACAATATTATGTATTTATGTTCTACTTGAATTTTGAGACAAAAGAATGCTAAAATTTATTTTCATCTTAGCATTTTGCAAATACACAGTCTGTAAATTTCTAAATACCATTCTTTCCCAAATTTGGCCAACTTTCAAATAGCACTCAGTCTATAATGTTTCAATACAGCCTCAGAAAATGTCTATGGCAAGACTCTTTGCAATTTTGTCTTTTATCACCTCGTGCTAATGGAAAGAAGTGTTAAGGGAACGTAGTCAATATAATCTTAAATATACTCATAAATTTCAGAGCAAATAAATATGCATACTTTGCTATAATATATAAATTGACAGAAAATACTTTTGCAAGAAATTTGTATCATTTGTGGTTACAGTTTCACAAGAACACAGTATTGGTGTGACTGGTGTATATACTGTGAATGTAAGTTTGAAAAATGGAAAGAGTACATGTCTGACAAGGAAATGAATTACAAAAAATAGAATGAAAAAACAGAACAACCATATTAGAACATACCAGGCAATATAGGGCCATACCTCTGCAATCAAAGAAAATATTATAAGTCTTTTCTGAATAATATGTGATGACCCTCAGCTACACAATGCACTTAGCTTGTGATTACAGGTAAAAAAGATGCATGCAAAACTTTATCTTAATGCAACATACTTTACTGCATGCAAGTATAAATTTGGGAAGGGTATATAATTCCAATGACAAAAATGCATTTTCAGAAAAAATAAACATGATTTTCATTTCTGACATAAATACAACTCAGTTAAAAAGTATTCTAAGCCGTTACTGTATTATGCATTATAAGACAAAATTCAAGACAATACCTCAATGGAAAATATATACAGAGCAAAGTGCCAGACTGTGACAGTGAAAAAGTATCAATGCTTGCATTTGGTACCTATGTACAAAAGACCATATCTCATTTCTCCTTTAAGATTTTATTACAAAGCTTCCACGCAGGAACAACAGGGACCAAAGCTATAAAATACACACAAGACTGTTATTACACCCCCAGGGACTTCAGCACAGCTCAATGTCAAATTTATCAATACCATCTAGCTGTTTGAAGCATATTATTTTAGCCATGTCATGATACAACTGAAGCAGATAATTATTTTGGTTAAATATATAGGATTTTTACATATAAGGGCAAACCAGTAAAGATGTAGTACCATCTACTTGTGTATTCTGCATGCTCAGGAGAAGTTCAATGCACACTCATAATGCATACTGAAAATAATGCAAAATATCATGTGACAGTGAATGAATACAGACATCTGCATTTGAAATCTATACATTAAAGGCCATATCTCATTCTCTCTGAGAAAGGGTGTTGTTTTTGCGCATTTTTAACCTCTGAGGAAGCTACTTTGTTAAGTAGTGAAAACGCTGTCTATTTGTTATACAATAAACCTGCGTTCAGGCTCCAGCTGGCTCTGCTTTCCTTTTGTGCTCGAACTTGTGGTTTGCTAACTGTTTGGACTTTTTCCTGTTTGCTTCAGTGGTTTGTCTTCCATGCTCATGGAGAGCCCTGCCAGCCCTAATATATTTGGCACATCTAAACCAGATTCCGTGGATGTACCTAATATGCTTTCAGCATTAATTTCAAAAATAGAAGCGTTGAATGATCATTTTTCCGTTTTGGAGAGTGCTTGCGCTTCACGTTCTTCACGTTCTTCTGTCCATGTGGACGCCTTAGTTGCTTGTGCGAGTGATAGTAGATCACCTGCCGAACCAACGGAACTTACTGCAGCAGCCCGACCATTTAAAACGGCTGCTCCTGTGTCTAATATATCTCGGACTGAAAGTGGGATGGCGCACTCTAATATACAAAACGAAGAGAACCTGAGAAACAATGGACTTATTGGCGTGACTTCAATTTCGGAGTGGATTCATAACACAGGTGATTATGCAGTTTGTTAAACCACTTGCTGATAGCACGTCGGTGCGGAATAATGTTGCCTCTACTAATTGTACAGTGACTGTTTCAGATAAATTAAAATTTTTGGACACTAAAACTTTCAAATTGAGGAAATTGCAGCTTGAAGTCGCGTACTTTAAGCAATGCTTGAATGATGGCATCGTCCCTAAAGGTCTTAGGAATGTTTTTGTTCCATCAAGTTTGGTCAATAGTACAAACTTTTTACCTGACTTAAAAGTTTTATTTCAAACACAAGGCTTACAATTGATTGAATTGCTTGTGAAACATTATACTATTAGTATTGAGGAATTAACTAAAGAGGTCTGCCTTTTAGATGAAGAAATTAAGGTTGATGGGGCCTTTTTGCAATTTAAGTTTGACCATGCTCGTATTTTTTCGAGCATTGATACATATATGGTCAAGCTTAAAACAAATAAATCTAAGAAATTATACAGGGATAGGTTAGCGTATACAAATGATAAGGCTTTTCCTAATTTATGTACTACAGCCCAGGCCCCTAGGAGGGATGCGGACCTGGATACAACAGAAGTTGCTAATACTGTGGACCCTAGTAACAACAGGGGTCATAATATAAATGGTGGTAATAATCCCCCTTTGAGAAGAAGTAATAGAAATAGAAACAGGCAAGGGAAGAATGGCGGGTATGACGAATCTTTTACCCCTACTCTTGCCGTTACTCCTGATAGTGACCCTAATAAAGATCAAGCTTTTTTAGGGAAAATGACCAATCAAAGACAACGGGGGAGGAATGCGAATTGGAATTTGAGCTTCTGCGTTCTTGTCCCTCTAATGAAAGCACACCTGAGATCATTTTAAATAAAAGGGGTGATTTTACCATTTATAATTTTTCTTCGCTTATTTTGGAACCTGAGCTGGTAGAACTTTTGGCGTTAGGCAACACATTTGTACCAACGACAAAGTGTGATGTTGCTAAAGTTCTGTTAGACTTGAAATGTTATGTGAGAAGACTTAATTTGAAGCTAATGTTCAATGATTCATCTACACCCTCATTGTCTAAACTTAAGCTCCCAAGCGTGTTTAATCCACCTTTGCATGTGGCGCTTAAAATGTTTGAGAGCGCATGTGAATTAGATATTAGACATTGTGTTAAGTCTATTAAGGCTAGGCCCAACCAGTTTAATATTTCCAAAGATCAATTGGCTGCACTTAATAAACTGCGGGCATCTACAGTCAGGATCATCAAGCCAGATAAGGGTGGTGGTCTATCTATCTTTGAACGAATTGATTACGTTGAGAGAATGTGCAGAGTGTTGAATACTGTTGCTTATGAGACATCTTCGATCAACGAAATGAATGTGAGTTCCAATAGAATAAGAGGCTACTTTAGTGACTTGTTTATATCTGGTAGAATAGATATAGACACTTTTGGTTACATTGACATATTGTATCCTAAAACACCTGTGATGTTTGGTATACCCAAGGTTCATAAGAACCTTGGGGATCCACCTATGAGAGCTTTGATTGATGGTAGATCATCCATCACATATCCCTGTTCCAAATATGTTGACTCCCTGCTTGCCAAGTATGTTAAACTCATCCCGAATATATGCAAGGACTCTTGGTCTTTCCTATCTAACATGAATGTCTTTACAGTTGACGAATTTACTAACTTCCTAACCATCGATGTGATGGATTTATACACATCCATTCCACACCAAGAGGCCCTTGAGTGGATTGAACTTTTGCTGATTGATCTTGGCGCCACTAAAAGAGACAGTGATAATGTCACTGAACTATTGGACATTATTTTGTCTTCTAACTTTTTTACCTTTGAAGGAGACGTCTATATACAGAAACAAGGAGTGACCATGGGCTCCCCGTGTGGTGCAGCAGTAGCCAATCTATTTATGGCATATTGGGAAAGGCATTATGTTTTTAATAACATCAATTGGAAAGACAAAATAGTGTTTTATACACGCTTTTTAGATGATGCCTTTATCCTTTTTAAGGGTGATTCTATACTGGCACAGTCATTTGTTGACTTCTTAAATTCAACGACACCATTCTTGAAATTTACGTATCATTTTGATACTATGCAAGCCAACTATTTGGATGTCAAACTCTCTAGGGATACTACAACGGGCTTTTTGAAATCTACCATTTTTAGGAAGGACACTTATGTCAACTCTTTTCTCCACTATAGCAGGTCCCACCCTTTTAAACAGAAAAAGGCTATTGTTAAAGGTCAGTTGGTGAGAGCGGTTAGAATGTGTAGTGACCTAAAAGACTTTTCTCTTGAAAGTGAATTTTTGAGAGACTTTTTATGAACCGTGACTATCCCCAGCAACTGATCAATGACCTGATAGTTGAAGTTACAGCAAAGAGAAACAATGGCTTTTATAAGCCATTGCTTCTTATGCCATCTCAAGAAGACAATGACAGGGACCAAAATTTAGCGCCTTCTATGAATTCTTCCTTGATAGAAGTTCCTTTTTCAACAGAAGCATTAGTATGTGAAAATTCGCCTTGTAAATTCATAATGACATTTAGTTTGAATTCTAAGGCGATTTTGGAGATTTTAAATAAAAACTGGTTCTTTTTATCCTCTAATGTTTCTGTGTCCAATAAATTGGGTGATAAACCTTATACAGTGTACAGGAGGGGCAAAAACATTAAAGAACTGCTACAAGCTCACTCGTCAGGTCTAGTGTGTAATAGAACTAAGGGGTCGTTTATGTGTGGTTCATGTAATTTTTGTTCCCACATAAAGACGGGGAGTACATTTAGCATATTGGGCAATAAGTTTTACATTAATCACAGAATCAACTGTGATACTATGTCCATTATTTACATCGCTTTTTGTACTTGTTGCCCCAGATTTTATGTTGGTAAGACAGATAGAAAGTTTAAACAACGGATCTACCAACATTGTTATGTCATCAAGAATGCAAAGTGTGAAAATGCATTGGCTAAACATATAGTAGCCTACCCAGGACATTCTTTTGAGTTTATGGGGATTGAACACTTAACAACATCTGTAAGAGGTGGCCCCACATCTATCTTACTTGAAACTAGAGAATTACTATGGCAATTAAAATTAGACGCCTTTAATTTTCCAGGCTTAAATGAGAGCTGTAATATTGCCCCTTACTTGAAATTAAAATCTTACATGAGGTAGTTACACTGTACTTAGTAATAGTGATGGTTTCAGTTGTTTTTATATAAGAGCCATTTGAGGGATTAGTTTATTAGCTAATAGGTTTTATGATTTTAAAGCCTTTGGTTTTGCTATACTATGCATGGTTGTTTGATAACTATAGCACGTAGGCTTTTTAATATTGGTTATAATACTGTCATTTCGTTTCTGGTTGGTAATTATTGCCAACCACTGTTTTTTGTAACATCTTGTTACCCTTTCTTTTTGTAAGAGTAGTAACTACAAATGGTTGGCCAATTTGGTTTAAGTACAATCATATACATAATAATAAAAATATACATGGAAATGATGCGTTAAAAACATATATTTAAATGAGCATTTGAAGGGGTATTTTGATTACACTTTGAAGTATATATGTTATGTTTGAGTACACATTCTATATGTATGTACTTTGAATTATTTGACTTTTCCGTTTGTTTTTATAAAGTATTTGTTGGCTCAAAAGCCGATTTGGTGTAAATGTATAATGATAAACACTATGCCAACGAGCCTAGCGTTCATATGGATAGTTTTAAAAGTTATTTAATACATTCTTTTAGATATTTCTAAACATTTGTTTATAATGTTTTAGATATAAAAAACTCTTTAGTTGTATGATATATGATTTATTAAAATATCGTATGCTCAAGTCACACCCCTGTATCAAGCTCCTGCTTCGTAGGAAGTGATGTAATGATTAATTCATTTTAGAGCGGAGTTAAAAAGGGTGTTGTTTTTGCGTATTTTTAACCTCTGAGGAAGCTACTTTGTTAAGTAGTGAAAACGCTGTCTATTTGTTATACAATAAACCTGCGTTCAGGCTCCAGCTGGCTCTGCTTTCCTTTTGTGCTCGAACTTGTGGTTTGCTAACTGTTTGGACTTTTTCCTGTTTGCTTCTGAGATTTTAATATGAAACTTTCAGACAGAGTCAACACTATGTTTGACTATAAAATTCACCTAAGACTGCTACTGTACTGTCAGGGATTTTACTGGACCACAAAGATGAATTTCATGCCACCACTTTAGTTGCTGTGAAGAAAATGATTTTAGGGTGTATGATTACAATAGTTAAATCACCACATGTATGTAAGTGCAACACATCGTGTAAACAAACAATTGAAGCAATGTTTGCACAGCTGGACAAAAGAGAGAGAACTCTGCAACCCAAGAAGAAAAGTAAAATATTGTATGTATAGTGTGATAACTGTCTAAACTTCCTTCAATTTAAAGAACTCTAGATAAATATGAGGATGGGACATGCAGATATGTTAACAAAGATACACATGCCCACTAAAGAAAATAGTGTTGAAATGTAAACCCTCAAAAGAGCTAGTATTTGCATGTGGGTGGATGGCTTAAAGACAACTCACAAAGAGTCCTACTAAGAGACTCCAGAAGGTAAACTAATAAGGGAAGTCAGGAGAGACTAAGGGAGAAACCAAGGTTAAAATAAAATAATTCAATACATAAACTGAAAGGAGTGTGTGCATAGTTAAAAATATCCTATGAGAAATAAATATAAAGAATACAGCAGAGTCAAACAATCTTATACTGAGGACATCAAATATGCAGGGCTGACAGTCTAGTAGACACAGCACAAAAGCAATACTGTAAGAACTGTGCCATTAAAACTGAGAAGCCAGATACAGGAAAGCTGCTGGAAACACTGGAATAACAAATTTACTTTCGTGAGCCATGCTTTTTAGAAAATGAATTAGATGAAGGGTAAAACCTGTTCCTGTCGTTATACTAGAAGAGATGACCACTTCCACCTCACATCAGGCTACTGATGAAAGTAACACAGACTTGGATGACCTACACAGAAGTCGTGCACATTTTAAGAAGACCCAGTGGAAAGACAATACACTACAAAGAACTAGAAACAATATAGGCAAAGTAGATGGAGAAACAAAATGAATATAGGCAAAGTAGATGGAGAAACAAAATGTATATAGGCAAAGTAGATGGAGAAACAAAATGAACAAGGAATGGATAAAGAACAGTATTCTAGCCAGACTTTCCTAATTTGGTGTTATAAAGATAAAAAAATATGCAGGTTGCTCAGAAAGTCAAACAACAGCACATAATCCATTTCTTAGGAACTCTTTCACATCCTTGCCTACAGCTGAAATCCCATTTAAGTGAATATCAATGGATATTATTGTTTCACTCGAGAAGATGAAGAAGGTACATACTGGTAATACCGGATTACACAGCAGAATTTCCTGAGCCATACAGAGTTAATGCCAGGCTCACAGCTTAAGAACTAATCCTACTTTTTCCAGTGTAGAAATTCCTTGAGAATTTCTTTTTTACAAAACAAGGCACCCCATTCATTCCTAGATTAATGCATGATCTCTGTCAATTCATAGTTTCATATGTATATACTAGCTAACGACCACTAGGGACTTTATAAGCCTAGCCATGCAACCCAAAATGTGACCCACAAATTTGACTTTTACAGTGATTTACTGACTGCCTTTGTCCATCAGAGACATAGGAGCCGGACCAGGTGTGAATTTCTGATTACCCATCCATTGGTCCAAGTTGCACTTAAAAAGGGATAGGGAGGAACACTTCACATGAATGGGGAGCTTGTTCCAGAGAATGGTCTATAGGTAAGTTCTATGTTAGCTACCCTTGTAGGCCATTTTAAGCAAAGCCAGTTTCCCTTCCTCAAAATCAAACCCTGTACTTACTGCTTGTGAGGCAAAACATTGGCCACTGTGCCAACCTACAACCAATTTTTTTTAATGTAAACCAGATAAGGACCTCTGTATACCATCTGCAAACAGACAGGCTATATGAACACTTTAATACAATGTTAACGTCAATTTTAGGAAAGTTACTGCCCAAGATGGAAAAAATTGGGACTAACTACTCCCATATCTCCTCTTTGCATTGTAGGAAGAATCCCAAGCCTCAATGAGATTCACTTAATTTCAACTGTTACAAGACAGACATCCTTAGGGCTTGCTTGATACAGTGACAGAAGCTTGTAAAGAGAAGACAGAGTTTTTGGTTGTCCTAGATGAAATGTTAAGAACATTAATGCCTATAGTGAAAGAACACCAAGAAAGGGCAAAGGAAACACAAAAAAGAACACACAAAAGAAATGTACTTCTTTGAGAGCTCAAAGCAAATTGGAAAGTACGTGTCTCAATAACTACAGCTGAGAACAAGTTCCTTGCAAATTGGTATGAACCTGTGGGCATTTTAGGATAGATAAGCAGTGTAAATTATAAAGTGAGACAACTTGGAATAGAGAAACCAGGGCATATGTACCATGTACCTCCTTGGACTACATGAAAAGAGACATTGAGGAGCTCTCTGATTATGTAGCCCAGGCAGGTATGACCATGACCTTGAGCAGTATCCTACCTTCACCTAAAATGATGCCACAATACAGTGATAAGATGATCAGCTTTAATAATTGGCTTAAATTCTGGTGTCATTCAAAGGGGATCCAATGTCTGTCTGCCTGGGATGACATGCTGGACAAGCCACGCTGCTTCGCAAGGGACGGCTTGCACCTGTCACCCCTAGGCTTCCGGATATTGGCAAAGGCTCTTGCCACCCCATAGTGCCTTTTTAGGCAAGGCTCAAATTCTAAACCTACCACCCTAGAACACAAAAAGTAAAAACTAAGGGTAATGCTGCTCAATGCCAGAAGTCTCAATCTCAAGATGCACGACTCGAGACCCTTCTCAGTATGGAGAACATCGATGTCTGTGCTGTGACAGAAACCTGGTTCAAGGCTCCTGAGAGCACCCCAGCACTAGCAGGTTTCACCTCATATCATGCGTTCCGGCCCCAAAATCCGGACAACACCAAGAAAGGAGGGGTGTCCATATTCATAAAGGACACCCACACCTCAAGGTTGGTGGCAACGCACGATGCATCGGAGACCATCCAGGTGCAATTAACCATAGGCAAGACTGCTCTGCAATTTGTAGCATGTTACAGGCCACCCTCTCAAACTCAGGAACCTCACATGGCCTTCCTGAAAACAATGGAGGGATAAATGTATCTCCAAACACCATCATACTAGGTGACTTCAACTACCCTAATATAGACTGGGAACACTACTCAAGCCCAAACACTCTAGCCCAAAGGTTCCTGGAGTTCATAAACTCAAATGCCATGGAACAACTAGTCACCATCCCCACAAGAGGAGAAAACATACTTGATCTCATCATCATGAACATGGGATCAAAATGTTCAACACCGAAGTATACCCTCACTGGTGAGATCAGATCATAAACTAATCTCGCTGGAGGTCCTCATCCCGCCCCCACCTGAAATAAAAAAGACCACAGTGAAAAACTTCTCAAAAGCCGACTTCACACTTCTAAAAACTAATGTGGTCTCCTTTAAGGCCCCTGAGCCAGTGGTAAACATTACTCAATCCGCTGAATCACTTACAAATGCCTTCTACCAGCACCTACAGGACTGCATGGATCAGGCAATCCCAAACAAAACTAAGACTCTTTGTACCAAAGGCAAGCGTCCAGTCTGGTGGACCCCAGCCATAAACAAGCTCTACAACAAAAGGAGGAAGCTACTACAAGACAGAGCAAAATCCTTGAAAGGTAAGACACCTTTGATCATTATAAGTAAAAAACTAAGAGCTCTCATAAAATCATCCAAGGCAAATTTTGAGAGAAAAATCACCAAGGACTCAAAAGACAATCATAAGGCCTTCTTTAGCTATGTTAGAAACCTAGGAGGAAACTCCCAGATATGCTCAGAATTAGTTCAAAATGATGTGAAGATTACTGAACCTACACACATTGCCAACATACTGGCTGACAGGTTCAGTGCAAACTTCTCCCCCCCCCAAAAGGAGAAATATCTATACCAGAGGATTGTAGCCCCCCAAACATCTCCAACACCCAGGTGAGAACTGCTCTCTCCAAAGCAAAAAACACAGCATCCATGGGACCGGATGGTGTCCCTGGCTGTGTGCTCCATGAACTCAATGAGGAATTAAACCCGCAGTTAGGACAGCTGTTTAATCTTAGCCTCACCTCAGGATACGTACCCAAGGAGTGGCGCACGGCGACTGTGGTCCCACTTCACAAGGGCGGTGCCTCCACCAACCCTGGAAATTACCTTCCCATTAGCTTGACAAGCCTTATCTGCAAAGCCATGGAGAGGATCCTAATGGAACTCATAAATAAAGACATAGGGAACTTGCAGACTTTGGATCCAACCCAGTTTGGCTTTGTCAAAGGCAGATCATGCCTTTTAAACTTGGTTGACTTTTTCGAGACAGTCACCAAGGCCATTGATGAGGGAAAGGCAGTCCATACAGCCTACCTTGACCTGGCAAAGGCCTTTGACACAATACCCCACTCAGGTATCATCGAAAAACTCATCAGCTTGAATGTAAACCCATACATCACAAGATGGGTTGCAAACTGGCTAAGTGACAGAACCCACAGGGTCAGAGTTGCTGGAGCCATGTCAGACTCAAAGCCTGTCACAAGTGGTGTCCCACAGGGATCAGTCCTGGGTCCACTCTTGTTCGGCATCTACTTTTCTGAAGTACAAGCAAACACAGGAGGGTTATGGCTGACAAAGTTTGCAGATGACTGCAAACTGGGCGCCATAGTCGAAAACACATCTGACAAAGATATCCTTCAGAAGGGCCTCACAGAAATGGATAACTGGTGCCAGAGCCATGGCCTAAAGTTAAATGCCAAGAAATGCATAGTCATACCCTTCGGGAAAAACAAGGTTACCCCTAGCTACCATATAGGTGGCAATCCACTGAGCACAGAAGAAGTCATCAGGGATCTGGGGACCCAGGTTGACAGTAGCCTTTCGTTTGACACTCATGTTGCTAAAGTAGCTAGGAAAACCTTCTACATTGCCCACCTGATCATGAAGGGATTCACATCTAGATCAAGGGAGGTCATCGTCCCCCTGTACTCATCACTCATTAGACCTATGATTGAGTACAATGCCCCATTCGGAATGTATCTGACCAGACACCTGCAGCAGCTGGAAAGGCCCCAAAGGTTCCTCACCAAAAGGATAAAGGGTCTCAAAAATATGTCTTATGCTGCCCGACTGAAAGAACTCCAGCTCTATTCAGTCTCATACCGCTTGCTCAGAGGTGACCTGTGCCTGACATATAAGGCCATGTCAAACCCTGATTTGATGAATATGCTTCACCTCAAAAATCTAGATCCCTCAGAACCACAAGGGCGGAGACTTAACCATTGACACGGTTATTAATAGAACGTGCTGGAGGGACAAATTCATCACCCAGAGACTCCCTATGCTGTGGAACAAAATCCCGGTACATGTGAGGCAGAGCACCTCGCTGGCCTTGTTCAAGAGGAATCTTGACCAATGGATGGGGGATCGCAGATATACCCCAGGGATTACTTCAGTGTCACTGCTTGACAGAGGCACAGCAAAATAATAGGCATAGTTTTATTCAAACTAAAGGGGTGGCGAAAGCCAAATAACTATGGGCTAGGCTTATAAATGCCCTTGGGCAGATAGCCTAGTATGAACCTATGAACCTATGAACCTATGTAAATGTTAGTAAGCCTTGCAAAAGAAACTAAGGTATTAATAGTATGTATGTTTACAGAATAATTTAAGACCCCCTCCCCACTTCAAGATAAGTGAGAAACAATATTTCACATTACAAAAGCTGTTACATTAAGATATAATCCTGATAGTGAGCACACTAAAATCATTTTTAAAACGAACGTGAGAACAGCTTTACCTTTTGAGAGTATGTTAAAAGTTGTAAGGCATAACCCTTCCTTTTTCTTTAAAAACATATAACTTTGTATTACAAGACAATAGAACAAGTTTTAAAAACAACAAACAGTACATGAAAAAATGTGGGTGTTGTTACTACTACAGATTTATAAACAAAGGAGCTTATGTGGCAGTATCGGGTGATCCAAAAAACATCTCTTGTCCAGGCTAATTTAATTGCAAGACTAGTGAATAGTATACGTCACTAACTGCCTGTCTTGTGATACATTTTATATTGGCATGACAGAAAGAAAACTTAGTATGAGGATACATGAACATCTATACTGAATTTCTAAGGGTGTTGAGAACAATGCTTTATATAAAAATTCTATTATGTGTAAAACTTAAGATTTTTTGTGGTGGACAAAGTGTATGAACATTTTGGGAATGATTAGTGGGAGAACACTCTTGCATATCATGAGTTTCTCGGCGGATTAGGCTGAAGTCAGCATGTTACCTAGGCTTAAATGATAGTTTAGCTTTGGGTTCTGTTTTAAATACAAGGGTAGCCAATCTATAACTATGCAGTTCTTTCATGGTTACTTTTTAAATTTAATAAATAAAATTGCTTATATTTATTATTTTAATAGCAGGGAATGTTTATAATGTGGACTTTTAAAAATTATTTTATATGTTAATGTTTTACATCACATGACTTGAATGAAGTAATTAAAAATGGTGGCCATTACAACAAATTTCCTTCTTTGGAAGTCCTGCATTTTTGGAAAATAGAGCTAAATGAACTTAATTTTTGGACTAAATATTACTTTCTAGTGCATTATTTCATCTTACTGAGGACAAACTTTGGTGTTTTAGATTTTATTAGTTACTGGTTGCTTCCAAATTCTACCAGAATTTGCTATGTGTCTTTGGAATGTTTAGTTACACAATCTTGTTCACCAAAGAGCACAGCAATATTCTAGAGGCTCAGAGTTGGAATGCAAGATATTTGGTAGCCTACCTGGATAATGCAGTCAATTTCTCAAATGAGTAGAAATGGCATCCGTCTCAGATGCAGGTCATTTTAGATTCTTTGTGCCAAGGTAGTCTAACATCAAACCCAGCTAAGTGCACAACAGGCATATGAATAGCCTGTTATTTGGTCTACATAACAGACAAGGGAATAGTATACCTCACGTTAAAAAATAGATACATTAAGAAACTAGCCAAGACCAACTATAAAAAAATAGGTTAAGTCTTTCTTGGGCTAAGAAAAATTTTTAAGACATTGTCTTTTTTCCTGCCCTTAGCTGGTCTAAACAATGGTATGTCCCACGGAATGCCAAATGGACAGATCAGAGACAGATCATGGTTAAATTAGGCCCTAGGCAGGGTAATGGATTGCCTCTCCCCCCTCCACAGCCATTCCACTATCCCATTACTTTGCTATTTCTCTACAGTTATCAGCAACACTGTCCAATCCTGTCAGGGTGCATACTATTTTCTTCTTTACTTTTACAATGATTACAGATATTTGGATTTAATTTAAAACTGTTACTTCAAACTTTATAGCACAAACACTGATAGCCATTTGCTAAATAAAACAATACAGTCTCAGAATGAAAACAGACTTAGCATGAACAGTAAACTTTTTGCCTTTGAAACAGCACTGAAATCCACATTTAAAGAACATGAATCTGTTTAGTGGTGGAATGAAAACAGACTTAGCATGAACAGTAAACTTTTTGCCTTTGAAACAGCACTGAAATCCACATTTAAAGAACATGAATCTGTTTAGTGGTGGATTAAGTTAATCTTTAAATTGTTTTCAAACTATGGACTTCTTGCACAGATTTTTTTAGGATCATGCATACATGCATGTGTTTTTGATTCACCTTCCTGATTGTGTTAAATTATATTCCTTGTACAAAACAGCATGCCTTGTAAGAATCTATTTTAAATTTGTAGTCTTGAGCATTTTTCCAGTAAGCAATGAAACAAAATGGATGAACCAATAATGACAAAACTGCCCATTTCAAAACATTTCAACCATAAAAGGCCACTCAAATGTCATTACAATCCATCAATATCAGTCAATATGCACAATCTCTGCAGAAGTTAAGTCATCTGAATAATTCCACATTAAAGAGATCTATAACTAATGAAGAGATTGCTGTTGGCAAGCAACTTTACATTTCAGTGTTTCAGCTACAAATTCAAGGCCTGCTGCCCTCAAAGAATTCATTGCATATATAACATTAAAAAATGGTAAGCTACTAATATTGCAATAGGGAATGGCTGCCAAACTAACCACAGTTTCATGGCTTTTAGGCATCTCATCCAAAGGTGTACACACTCAGGAGTGCACTGCAGTATCAGCAATCCATTTACATGGTGTAGAAGCAAGTATACTACATATTGTGCTACTGACAATGTTTTCAGATTGTATATCACAAACACTGATGGCCATGCAAAAGAAAATGACTGCACATTGAAAACAAACTTAAAATCATCAAGAGTAAACTTCTCTTCTCTTGAATCTCACAACTCATTGAAAATGCACTGAAACTCAAAATTACTTGAAAAAATGAATTGAAACTCTTAACATACCTCTCAACCTCTTAGCATAAGAAATATGGACCAAAATCAGGAGTACCTTTTAATAACTGCTGTTATACACTTAGAAAGTTGTTAGAATAACATGTTTTGCATCAGCATGCATTTTATGATGGACCCAAATGTGTGAGAGCTGAGTAGACTAGTGGGCTAATGCACTATGCTGTAGCTGGCAGGGGCCCAGCTTTGGGACTTGGCGGGGGAGATTATTTTTACAAAGCAATCTCAGACCCCACCTTGATGGGGCTGCTGCATATCCGCAAGTCAAATTCCACTCGAGTAAGCCACATGCACAATCTCAACCTGGTCTGTGGCATCAATAGCACTTGTTGGCGGGACATATTTGTGTCCCAGAGACTCCCTCATCTGTGGAATAGCCTCCATCTCAACATCAAGCAGAGTACTTCATTATCCCTTTTTAAGTGCAACCTGAATAACTGGATGAGAAACAGAAAATACACCCCTGGGATTCCACCTGTGTCCCTGCTGGACAGGGGCTTTGGGTGCTGACTTGTCTAAACATGGGCTAAACACTTGGATGGGCTTATAAGGGCCTCAGGGCCAATAGCCTAGTAACTTCCTATGATCCTATGATCCTGTGACTTCAGTCCTCAATGATTTGCCGGAAAACCACAAGTTTTATGAGGAACAGATCTATAATATGAGGCAAAAATCTGGACAGTTGAGAGGTATGACTCTTAAGTAGTCTGGTAGTTGGTTTAGAGGAATCAGGCTCTTATTTCCTGTAACCAGAGTACAGGGTTTGAGCTTGTACAAATTAGTTAACTAACCTGCCATCCCTAACTTGGGTATTACACACACACACACACACACACACACACACACACACACACACACACACACACACACAAACACACACACCTTACAGGCATCTCTGGAATGAACGTTTACTCTTAAGAAGAAAAGGAACATGAACCCAAGCAAGAAGCTTTAAATTATGCATGTCCAGAAAAGAAGCAGCAGCAATAAATATGTGTGCACAGAATCAGAGTGCATTCTTAAAAGAAGAATGCTGCTAAAAAAACAGACAAGACATGTATTTTTTTAATTAAAAATTAAATGTTGTGGCAGTCCCCTGACCCAGCCAACAGGCCCTAGGCTAATGCCTAGGTCACCTAGTGCTGGATCCAGCTCTGGAACAGATGCTATGGAACTTGTACTTCAAAAGATAAAGGACATGTTGGGCTCATAACCCATCTTAATATCTCTAGACTTCTAATAACCATTTATTGTCTTTACCAGTGTCTATTAGAAAGGATCAGAACAGGTTTATAACAAAATATAACGATAGGATGAGCATCTCATTTAGCACATCAGCAGTAAACTCAGTAACACTTAAGCAGCATGACTCAGCAATTCAAAGTAAATCCTCAGCAATCAAATGGGCCCTCAAAACATTACAATGCTACTTCTAATGTGAGATTTTTACCCTCACTACAGATCATACTCCTCTGCAGTAGTTTTACAGGCAGAGGAATGGTAATTATTAATGCTTTCATTGAATATTAGCTCCTCCATCCATTCAAATTTAAGATTACCATTATCCTGGACATACAGCCTATCAATGGAGGCTTGAACAGATGGTTCTTTGCCTGAGGATGGTCATTTAAGCTAGGGATGTAAGTGGAGGTTAGGCGGCAGGGAGGAATCCGATAAAATCAGGGTGGAACTAGCTGCAATCATAATAGAAAAAAAAGTTACTGTAACAAGAAATACCAGACTCCTGAAGGAGGTAGTTAGGAAGAATATCCAGAGGATGGAGAAGAATTGAAAAGTATTTTAACATCATATTTTAGATGTGGTGTAGCCAGGTGTTTGACAAACTGTTTTCCAAAGTGAGAATTAGTTCTGTGTGTGTAAATTTCTGTTAAAGCTTATAGAACTTGATTGAACTATTGCGTTTTGTCTTTAAGTACCAAACTGAAAATGAAATAATATGAAATCCTGTCAGAAAACTGAACTATGAAAGTATTTGCACTTACTTCTTAGATTGTTTATTTCCTGAAAGAACTTGATACAATGAACTATCCATCCTGATTTATGTTGTTCCCCATGCTGAAGAAATGCTCCTTTTATGTTGTCGCTGTTAATAAACCTGAGTTTTGAAGTATATGTAAACTGGCTTTCTGACTGTTTTTATACTACACATTAAGCAAAATTAAAATACTTAGTAAGGCATGGTGCAGTAAAGATATCAAAAGAACAATCCATGGATTTCGTAAAAAAAATCCCACAGTGGAATGTAAGCATTGTGGTCAAAAGGGTCTGATTCAACAATCACAGAAAATGTAATTCTGAGACATTAGCTACAAAAAGGAAATACCTCATTAATGACTGATTTGCATGTCTCTTATTCAAAAGGTGTTAGCACTAGTGCTGCTCAGCACTTTTCTGTGGTAATCACTGCTGTTGGACCATGCATCGTGTTGGCAGAGAGACCCTCTCAGCCATTTTGCTACACTCAAATACGCATTAAGACAAGTACACACACACACACACACACACACACACACACACACACACACACACACACACACACACACACACACATGCACGCACACAGTCATACCTCTTACCCATCCTCTGGTTTACAAAATATCTTTAATGTATCCCTTTGTGGTTTCCCTGTCCCTTGTAAATCATGAATGATTACAGTCAGTGAATAATGCCAGACAGAGTTTTATTCTTCTTAGTGTTCAGAAAATGCATTATAATGCTAAACCTGTAGCTACATTAACTCTTTAAGTTAGAGTAGTTGATAACATTTTTCCTTGGTCTCATTTTGTGTTCCTCCCAGCTTAGTCTGGAAGACTTTAGAATGGCCATTTAGAGGCATGTCAGCCTCCAAATAGATACACCCACATCCCTCTCAGCTATCTTTGATTTTACAGAATGCTACTGATCTTACCAATTTTTCCTGCCCTGTCCCTCATAACTCACAGACAATTACAGTCAGCCGATAATGCCACACATGAGAATTTCATACTTCTGACTGTTCAGAAAAGAAATCAGGATGCGGGAGCTATCCCTTCTTGAAGTCTCCAGTTGCCAAAGAAGACTAAAGTTCTCCTTGTTAAGGAGCTGCTTCCTGTACCAAGAGTACAGGGTTCAGAGCTTTTTCCCCTTGCATTTTTATAATCACTGAAGAGTTAATTAAACAATCTCCCTGGTGTCTAGTGTTAACGGAGACAACCAAAGATCTGAATTTTTAATATGCTGCTTCCTTTACCAAGGGTACAGTTTTCAGCATTTTTTTCCCCTTATAATTTTTTTAATCACTTAGAGCAATTGATAATATTTCCTTGGTGTCCAGGAGAGAACTAAAGCACTCCTTCCTATGTTGAGGGTACAGGGCTCAAAGCCCCTTCTGTAGTGACACAGTAATATTTAAGGAGTATCTATAGAGTTTTGTGTCCCCCATACATTTTTAATACTGCAAACTGTTGTTCTATTAACTTTTTAGGGTAATATTTACAGAGTATCCCTGGTATCTAGTGCCCCCTCCACCTATATGCCTTTCATGCTGCAAAACTATTATTCTATTAGGCTTTTTCTACTTACAATCCTCTACCATCAACTGCCCCAACCCAAATATTGCATTATTTGCTTGTTGGTATAGGGGAGATTACATGTTTGACAGTCCCCACACACTCACACATACTTATATATTCACACATACACACACACACACACACACACACACACACACACACACACACACACACACACGCTGCCTCCTTTCACCTTACTGCACTCACAGACATACTTGCCCATTCATCCTAACTATCCCTTAACTAATGCCCCCTACTGCAATCACTCAGGTGCACACACACACATGCGCACACACACACACACACACACACACACACACACACACACACACACACACACACACACACACACACTCACTCACCTGAAACCAGTCATCCCTCTTCATGCATTCACACATGCAGCCACTTGCATGCACATATGCACATACTCACACCACCACTACTTGTCCGCTAAACACCCCAGTACTTACCTCTATCACTTATTGAAAGTAAGGATGAATGCAAACTTTTGCTCAAGTTAATTAATTTGACTGGTCGTCTTAACTTATGCAGCTGAGTGACTCTCTGTCTTGCTCGGCTGAATAATTGCCTTATAGCAGGCATTACCAGGGGAGAGTACATGGCTAATTCACATAGGCTGCTCCCACAGAATTTCTCATTATCATATAGCTCAGCTGAGGAAATGACTCACTGTGGTGGGTCTATCTCTGAATCAGAAAGGGCCAGTGGCAGTGGTAACAGCCTGTGTAACTAGAGCAGCCCATTCTGAATACAGCCCACTGTCTGAGTGGTTTGTAACAGTAAATAAATGCATCAGTTTCCTTACTTCTTTTGTTTGCCTTTTTGTCTTACACTGGGTATACAGTTAATTCACAGGCATCTTGACCTTTCTTGAGACTGAATATTTATTACTGATTTTTTAACTGTTTACGCAAACACTTATCTTCCATACGTCACAGTTTTTTATTTATGTTTTGTTACTAATACATCCTCTTAATAATTAAATTTTCTTACATGTCTTTTGTCTAATCTGTGGTCTTCCTGAAACACAAACAAAAAATGTCGATATAAAGTAATATTTTTATAACAATGCAAAAGTATCTCAAAATGATACAGATTTTATTTGAGTGTCATCCTTAGCACACATAATTATGATAGGGTCTACATTCATAACAAACTTATGTGTTTAAGTGCAGAAGGGAGCACATCATTATGGCAGACAACAAATCGAGTCTACAATCAGTTTCACTTGACTTTAAAATCGATAATCTCACAACTTTGGTGGCAAAGATCCTTGAAAAAAATTGCAGCCATAAAAATGAAGTAACTGTCTGCCTTCATTCATTAGAGCCATCACATCTATGGCCGGCTTTCTTAAGTCTGCTATGAATATTCATGCAGGCTAGCTACATGACCTGTCACTACTGTAATTTTACAATCCAGTGTACTTCAGAAACTCCAGGACAAAGTTGAAGAACATGAAAACAAGATGCAAATGAATAATTTGAGGTTAGAGAGGTTGCCTGGCATGGAGTTGGGGAATTTAACAAACATTTTATCTAAATGTCTATTAAGCAACCCTACAGTTAAAACTTCATGTATGATTGTGTGATTGAAAGTGTGCACTGATCTTTTAAGGCCACCAAGCACACAATGTTCTGTGCCATGCCACATTATTTTCTGTTGTCTGAACTATTTGAAAAAAAAAAAACTTTTGCTTACGGCCAAATAGGGGAAACACTTTAAATTTATGGGAAAAATGTTTATCTTTTGTAAAACTATTCCCCTGTCACAGTTCAAAAATGGCAGGTGTTTTAACAAAGTATTTGAGTTGTGTTGTAAAAAAATGTGCCCAAAATAAAAGTCATATTTCTGCAATCCAATCAGCTTCCTGTGGTTGTGGAGAATCAGACATCAGGGGCAAATTAAGACTCTGAACAAGCTTCTTCCACCCCCACACACACAACAAGTGCTGGATTGGGGATGTTTGCAGTGACCAAGGTCTTTAAGAACTCTAACTTGCTTACTAGCCCAACAAAGATCCTTTACTGGTGAAACACCCAGTCTCCTCCTAAAACAGCTGTTTGTAATGGAAGGCATGTGTGATATTTGCAGTGATCCCCCTAGCAACTCAGATGCATTGGATGCTATGGACATTGTTTTTCAACCAAGTAGTTCTGCTCAGAAATCACCCAATGAAACTGTAAAGGACAATATCAAGAAGATGTATATCCCAAAGAAGTCTCTGTTCTACTTGAAAATATTTCCAGACACCATTCCTGGATCTGTCAATATAAACCCCTAGTTCATATATATCGCTGCAGAGATCATCTATTTCTTCATCTCACACACATATGTAATCTATGTCTCACACAAAACGGCATGCCACTGGTTTGAAAAACTGCTCTAATTAAACCCTTCCCAAAGCAAATCAACCCAAAGGATCTTTCTCAGTTCAATTCAATATCCGTCCTCCCAATTCTGGGCAAACTTCTTGAAAATTTAGTCTACAGCTAACTCTCCCTCTATATCCAGAAGTACCATGCTCGCTTCCAAACAACATGGATTTTGGCCTGGATAAAGTACTATGACAGCACTTTGGTCCCTAATGGATGACATCCTGCTAAACTCTGATAATGGACCTCCTTACAGGTGTCCTGTTTATAGATCTGACAAAAGTATTTGACCTCATTGACCACCATCTTATCCAAAACTAAATGAAACTGGTATCAGGCCAGATGGTCCTCCTTGGTTTAAAAACTTCCTCAAAGACAGACACTTCAGAGATAAAATAGGATCCTTACAATCAGAATGTGCACCTCTTTCCAAAGGTGTACTACAAGAATCCATTCTTGCCCCTCCTCTTCTCCATATTTATTAACAAAGTTCCTTATGACCTCCCCATCTCCCCCTTATCCTTTATGATAATGACATGGTCATTTATTAGTCAGGTCAGTCTCATACCAACATTCAATGCCAGCTCCAATCAGTCTTACATGAGCTCCACCAATGACTCATAAACCATAATCTACTTCTCAACCCCACTAAGACTAAGACTATGCTTTTTGGAACTCCACAGAAAATTCACCAAGTGCATGCGTGAATGGGCGTACCTTCATTGAAGGTTGTGAGTCAGGGCTGGCAACTTGGTATTTAAAAAATCTACTGCCAATCATTAGCGGACCGGGAGTTCCACTGTGGTGACCCCTAACTGGGAAAAGCCGAAAGATACAACAACCTGTCTATTTATCATTAACCTACATAGCCATTCCATAGAGATGACCACAACCTTCAAATACCTAGGATTATGGCTTGATCAGTCACTAAATTTCCATTCCAGATAGACAAAGTGAGAGCCAAAATAAACTCCCTCCTCTTCTGGACTAAAAATATCTCCCTTTTTCTATCCCAACCAGCCAAAGCAGCAACGGCAGTGGAGTTTTCTTTTCTCAGCTTGAAAATGGGCTCCCAATTTTTGTTTCTGCCTCCAAGAAAAATGCTGTCATACTTCATACTATCTCTAACAGCATTTGATCATTCATTACAAACTCACCTCTTTGTGAGCATCACTGAATCACCCTAGAAAAACCAAATGGCTACCAATAAAACAAAGATCTAACCTACTTTTTAGGATCCCAACTTAACAAACTACTCCAATTTCACACATTTACTTCCATTGCAGCTAGGCTTCATAAAAATAAATAAATAAATAAATAAAACTCCTTAGACAATCTGAGTCACTACTCACTAGCCACACCAACTACTACATCAGTCCTAGAACCAAACTTTGCAGCACTGCACAGGCTTTCTCCTCTCAAGCACAAACTCTTTAACAAGCTTTCACCATCACCAGTAAGGAAATCAGCACTTACTCCAAATTCAGAATGCGACTGAAAAAGCACTTCTTCATCCAAGCCAAATGTTCCTGCTTCCACACCTGACATATCATCTAACCTATCACCTTTCTTAGTCTTTTCTCCTCTCTCAAAATTCAATGAAGATTGACCCACTTTAGTAACTAATGTATATATACTGTACATTGTACTTTGCTTGATTGTACATTGCACTGTGTGTGTTCAGTAGAATGGATATACACATTTTTTACTATGCAATTACTCTGAACTACTCTGTTATTGCTTACATTTCTGTAGTTTCTGTCTGTGAAATGTTTTGTATTCCACGGTTCCACCCTAATAAATAAGCATGTCACAGTTTCTAAAGGTGTAGCCCATTTTATAGACACCCTCCCCAATGACCTCCAAAAATATGTGTGGGAAGACAAACCCTTCTAAAAGAAAACCCTGAGGAGGATTTATGATTTAATGGATGAATCACTTTTTTATTCCTGATGGTTTGAGCAATCTATGTTGTTTTATTAGGTGGCAGTGGTGCTAACGCCTACTGATAACTTGCAATATTTCTGACTGTTAATATAAATTCCTGTTTTTTGAACTTATATACTCTAATTTATTTCCTTTTTAGAAACTTTTTTATTTATTTACTTTAATGTTATTTACATTAATGGCTTTGTGTGTGTCATTAAATGTTAGGGGTCTAAATAGCCCACACAAAAAAGACATGTATACCTATTTGGTTGGAAGTATGTAATTTGTTTACATTAAAGTACATTTGTATAAGTATACTTACCATAACAGTAAATGTTCTAATGATCACTGCTGCAGTATCCTTAGCTGTATGGGTTTTATCTTACACAGGATGTAGCAGCCAGTCAGCTTCTTCATCTTCAGGACACCTTCTACATGCCCAAACCATTAGTCAGCTCAAGATGAGCTGAACAAAAAATCTGGTTTGGGTACCAAGCTCTTAAGAGCTTTCATGCCAACTGAGAGAGGGAGGCTAACCCCTGAGAAGATATTGCTAAGAAAAGAAAATAATACATGCCTGCACACTGGCATAAAAAAGCATACAAAAATAACGGGAGTGGAGGATGGAAGCAGCTACTGCACCAGTTATCATCTGAACCTCTACTGTTATGAAAAGCATGCTTACACAACTGTACAATGTTCATTATTATGATCACTGCCAGAATTCGGAAGCTGGAAGTGTCCAGGAGCTCCTGGAGAATGATCCTAGCAAAGCCTATCCTTTACCTGGAGAAGGAATCTAGTTTACAGTGATTTGTAATAATAAGCACAGATTACCAAGAAGCTGCTTTCCAAAATGCCATAGATGAAGGCAGATGGTAGAGTGGGCCTTGACCCTGTCTGGAATAGTTTTGTTGTTTTGGAAGTAACAAAGAATAATGGCATGATATAACCAGTTGGAAATAGTCTGCTTTGACACATGTTGTCCCTTTTTCTTACCCCAACAAGAAATGAACAACTGATAAGTTCTGAAAGATTTGTTTGGTCAAGATAGTACCTAAGTTGCCTATGAACATCCAAGGTATGCAGTATCCTTTTGCCCTCATATTTACATTCTAGAAAGAAGACAAGAAGATGGATAGATTGGGTTAAAGTAAACTCAGGCAATACTTTAGGAATAAAGGAAGGATTAGTTCACAAAGATACCATATCTCTATGGAACATTAGATAAGGCTGACACACCAAAAGAGCTTGCAACTCAGGTACTCTTCTAACAGAAGTCAGAGTATTGAGTAAAACTGTTTTCCATATTATGAACCTTAGCTCAGCCTGATGGGCTGGTTCAAATGGAATAAGAGTTACCTCCTCTACCGCAATATTAAGATCTCAAGGAGGAACCACTGTTTTTTGGGAGGCTTCTTATACAGAACCCTTTTCAAAAACATTTTCATTTGAGACTGCAGTGAAAGAGGGGGATCAATGAGCAAACATGCTGAAATGGCTGACAAATGAACCTTAACTGAGGAGTATTACAGGCCACAGGACAGTAACTCACACAAATACTGTAAACCCAGTGAAATACTAGCCCTGAAACGGTACTGGCTCTTTAGTTGGCATCAATTAGAAAACCTTTTCCATTTGCTAATATATGTTTTTTTAGCAGCAGGCTTTCTTGCCTCAGAAAACAGCTGCCTAAAAGGGTATTAATACTGTCGCTTGTCCCTCTCTAGTATCGATGACAAACAGGCGGGGTAGTTTGTTTAAATGCTTTATTACATAGAAACACATCAGGATGGAGAGCAGCATTACAAAATATAAACAAACTGATTAACTGACAGACTACACAGACATACATGTTAACATCTCAACAGCTTACTACAAAATGGCAGTCAGGCTCACACATGCTCAGTATTTATAGGATAACAGGATCATAAGAACTTACTCGGCTATTGTACCTGAGGCCCTTACAAGCCTAGCCAGAATTTAGCCCATGTCCTGACAAGTCAGCACCTGATTCCCCTGTCCAGCAGGGACACAGGTGGAATCCCAATGGTGTGTTTTCTGCTCCCCATCCAGTTATCCAGAGTGCAATTAAAAAGGGTTAATGAGATACTCTGCTTGATGTGGAGAGGCAGTCTATTCCATAAAAGGGGGAGTCTCTGGGACACAAATCTGCCCCACCAACAAGTCCTAATGATGTCACAGACCAGGCTGAGGTCACGTGTGTGGGTTACTCAAGTGGAGCTTGACTTGTGGATATGCAGCAGTCCCATCAAGGAGGGTTCTGAGATTGCTTTGTATAGCAGACAGAGGTCACCTCTGAGGAGTCTGTATGAGATTGAGTAGAGGGACAGGGCTTTTAGCCTATCTAATCTGTGCAGTGTAGATGTTTGAATCCCAGGATTCTCCGGGTGAGGAACTTTTGTGGTCTCTCCAGCTGCTGCACATGCTTGGTCAGATACATGCCAAAAGGGGCATTGTACTCACTTATGGGTCTTATAAGGGAAGAATACAGGGATGTTATGACCTCCCTGTCTCTGGATGAGATACCCTTACTAATGAGGTGGGCCATGTTGAAAGCTTTCTGTACAATGGAGGCAACATGGTGGCTTGCTATCAACCTGGGTGTCCAAGTCCCTCATGACTGATTGCGTGCTTAGGATCTTGTTATTAATGTGATAACTTGTGGGGACGTCACTCTCCCTAAAGGGGATGATGATGCATTTTTTGTAGTCAATTTGAGGTCATGTTTCTAGCACCAGTCATTTGTTTGGGTGAGACCCTCTTGGAGAATGTCCACATCACTAGGGGAATTGATGACAGTCCCAGCCTGCAGTCATTTGCAGACATGGTCAGTCAGCCAACTGGTTTTGGCCTGCAGCTCAGAGAAGTATATCCCAAACAACAGAGGCCCCAAGACTGATCCCTGGGGTACACTGCTCATTACGGGTCTACTGCTTGAGGTGACTTCCCCTATTTTGACTAGATGGGTTCTATCAGTTAGCCAGTCTGCTACCCTTCTGGTAACATATGGCTTGATGTCTAGTTGAGTGAGTTTATCTATTATTCCAGAGTGGGGAATAGTATCAAAGGCTTTGGCTAGGTCAAGATAGGTGGTGTGCACCATCTTCCCCTCATCCATGGCTTTGGTGACTGTCTCAAATAAGTCAACCAAATTTAACAGGCATCACTTTCCCTTGACAAAACCAAACTGTGTGGGATTGAGTGTTTGGAGGTTGCCAATGTCCTTGTTAATGAGGACCATGATAATCCATTCCATGGCCTTGCAGATCAGGCTAGTTAGGCTGATGGGTCTATAATTTACTGGACTGGTGGACGTTCCACCTTTGTGCAAAGGGATGAAAGTAGCTGTCCTCCACTTGGCTGGGATGAAGCTGGTACTCAGGCTTTGGTTGAACAGGGTGCCTAAAGGTGCTGCAAGTTCCTGCCTGAGTTCATGCAGGATGCAGTCTGGGATGTTATCGGGTCATCTAGAGGCTGTATTTTTTGCCTTTGAGAGGGCAGTGATGACTAGATCCCTAGAGATAAGGGGAGGGGGGCAGGTGCTGGGAATGTCCTGATTTACTGATATGGGGACAGAGGAGTGAAGTTTTCACTGAACCTGTCTGCCAGCAGGTTGGCTATATCTATGGCGTTTGTGTATGTGGTGTCCTGGACCACCAGTTCAGAGCAGATCTGAGTGCTTCCTTTGAGATTACGGACATATGTGATGAAGGTGTTATGACTGTTTTTAGTAGATTTGGCCAGTTTGGACCCAATGTTTGCTTTGGAGGATTTCTCAAATGCTCTTATTTGCTTGTTCAGGCTAAGGAGAGATTGCTTCCAATTAGGAACCTGCTCCTTCTTGGTCCTGGACAGCATTTTTTTTTCCTTTTATTATAGAGTTTATTTATTGCTGATGTCCACTAGACATGTTTACTCTTCCTTGAAGAGGATGACTTTGTGTTGTCGGGTATTCCTAATTCCATGCAGCTATATAAATGCTTGTATAGTACTTTGGTGTACGTTTGGACATATGTGCCATTCCTATGGATGGGGAAGGGGCTGTGAAACTGTTTATACCTTCCCACAAGAGGTTGTAATCAGCTTTGGAGAAGTTTCTTGTTTGACCCTAGCTGGGGCAGGGTTGGGGGAGATGGTGACTTTGAAATTACTACTTTATGGTCAGATCTTATGAGGGAGGATGACACTGTAGGGATGCTGCAGTCATTATTCATGTTGGTTAATACCAAGTTCAAGATATTATCACCTCTTGTGTGGGTGTTGACCAGCTGATCCAAGGCATTTGCACTGACAAAATCAAGGAATCTCTGGGCACTGGTGTTTTGGCATGAGTAGTTCTTCCAATCTATGGTAGGATAGTTAAAGTCGTCCAGGATCAGGGTAAAGGGTTGAATCTTGACAGATTCAAAGAGGTCCAGGTAGGTGGAGTGGGCATATTGAGTCAAAGTTGGGGGCCTGTAGCTAGCTATGATTTGAGTAAGGATCTTGTCAATAGTTAAATGCACCTCAAGTATCTCCTGTGAGTCACACTGTTTGACCAGCCTGGAGGTGTGTATGTCTTTAATATACTTTGCAACGCCACCTCTTTTTGATTTGCTGCCCATGATTTGGGGTCTGAATGTATGACAGGATGAGTAACCTGGTATGGCTGGGGTGCTCTCTGCAGCTTTGAACCAGGTTTCTGTGACTGCACAAATGTCAGCATCTTCCAGAGTTAAGAATGCTTGCAATGAATGCAGTTTCATGTTTAGACTCCTAGTGTTTAGCAGCATGACCTTTAATTTGCGTTTTGATGAAACTTTTATGTTCGGAGTTTTGATCTCATGGCATTGCCTAAAAAAGACACTATGGGGGAAGCAAGAGCTTTTGCCAGAAGCCTCATGCACAAGGGAGACAGATGCAGGCCATCTCTGGCAAGGCATCGTGGTCTGTCGATCATGTCTTCCCAGTCTGTCAGGTACTGGATCCCCTTGGAATGACATCACAAACTAAGCTAATTGTTAAAGTCAATAATTTTCTGTTTGCATTGAGGCAACATTCCGGATGATGGCTAAGGCTAGGAACATACCTGCCTGGGACACATTCAGCAAGCTCAATCATCTGTCTTCATATAGTCCAGGGAGGTAAGTCTCAAGTCATTCACACCAACATGGACTATGAGAGTCATAACAGTACCTGCTGTTGAGAGACTTGAGTGCATGGGTGATATGGTGGATTCCGACACATGACAAACAACTAACTGTGACTTTTTCTCTATCCAGTTTGTTGAGGGGCACATCTGTGTGCCTCACAATGGAGTCTCCTATGACTAATACAGACAGACACTGAGACAGTGAGCTCGCTTCACCCATCTGCACCAATAGCAGTCTCTCCTTGTTCAAAACCTCATTGCACTCGCACCTTACTTCACAATGGAAATGCTCTTGCTCCCATCCTGCCTAATCCTGACTACACTTTCTTCCTAGATTTTCATACTCACTTGTACCTACCTCTGCCTCCTTAGTTTTTCCATCACTAGAGATGTATATGACCAACGACTAATAATTACCTTATGCTACAGTAATTACCTTATGCTTCAATACAAAAAAAAAATTATGCAAATATTGTAATTCAAAATTGCTTTGATTTGTTCTTTATCATCACTGTAATGTTTATTGGAAATGTGTGCTAAAGATTTGTACTTTTTCCTGTACTATGTATTTGTATTTTTCTGGAGCTTTTCTCCCCAGGACCCCATTGAAAATGGGCTCCTTGACGCTCAATGGACTATCCTGGTAAATAAACTGGAAATAAATAAATAATATGCTGGGTTTATGTTTAGGCCTTAGTGGCTGTGAGACACGGGTGTGTGGATTATGTGTGGTGTGTGGAGAGGTAGGCAGTGAAGTTTGTGTGTGTTTTTGGCTCGGAGGTCTCTTTTGTTTGGGTATGTTGTTGTTGAGGACCTCCACATATGTGCGTGTGTTGTGTAGGTGTGGGTGGTATTTGAGGTGTGGTGTTTGTGTTGACAACCTTTTCAGTGCCAGATATACTGGCTTGTGAGGGAGAGAGCATAGACTCTAGGTTCTAAATGTAATTGCATCTCTCTCAAATTGTGTTCCTAGGTGGTGGTAGTAGTAGTGGGTTGTCTCTGTATATGAGGCATTTGCTACACTGTCTCAGGATGCCAGTATCAGCCAGACTGGCAGGAGAAACTGTAGGGAATTATCCATCTATATTTGTCAGAATCTGAGGGACAGAGGCCACACAGAGCTAAGGGGGATAAAGGGTGAAAGGTCAAGAGGAGTAGTGCTAGGTGATGACACAAGTGCTACTAAGGGAAAATATGTAGGTAGAATACCTTACAATGGGTCAAAAACAGTGCATATGTGGTGCGTGAAATACAAAGAAGCCAAAACCAACTCAAACGCAGGGTTTAAAAAAACACAAAAAATAGAAGATTCTAGTAACAGAGAAATCTAGCCTTTTTGCCCGGAACTGTGCTAAAGAGAAGGAACTACACTGTTGGGATACAGTTGTATCTAAGGAAAAAATTATCTGAATTATCTGTCCGGCTGTCATGCACATTTGTGCAGCAGTCCATGGTGCTGGGTGATGAGTAAATAAGCAGAAACCCACTCAAGGGTTGGGGAGTAAACACCAGAAGTTTAAAACCTAAAACACCTTTAAAAAAGCTAAAAAATAAAACAAACAATGAGGTATGTGAAAGCTGCCAGCGTAGCCAGATAGGATTCTATCATTTGTAAATATGAATGTTGAACTACAGACTTGTTTTCTTAATTGAAAGAACATGCTGTGAAATGCTGAACTTAAAACAATGTAGCAATACTGCCCTCTGCTGTAAAGAAAGTCAGGCATTTCTTGTCTGTCCTTTGAAGTTGAAATGATTTCATGCCTGTCCCTTTGACGTTATAATTTGGAGTCGATGAGTCTGGAGTGAAGCATCCTGCCTATTGTTTTAACTTAAGGAATAATTACTAGAGTTTACATATGGAATGTCTTTTATTGATGTAGTTTCCTGCAGGTGCAAGATAACAATTATGTAGTATCTGTTAGCCTGGGAACACCAGGAAAGTGTAAAAGAATGATGTACTGTTTATCAGAACTGCAATCTCAATTTAAACAGAGAGAACCAGAGATTATTAAGCATTTTTGTCTTGACCATCCAACTCAGAGCACTGTCTTGCTCATACGTACTTTATCTAAGAATTGTGCTTTCTTTTAGAAATAGCCAGGAACTAGAAAGATTAGACTAATTGTTTTTCTGTGATGTCAGAACTGTACTACTGATTTATTTTAAGTATTTCTGTGTGATCTCTGAACTCTTGACTATATCAGGAAGTAAATCTAAGACATTTCCAATAGGAGTTGTTATAGATACCATACTCAAACCAATTTATTCTGAGATTAAACATTTAGTAAAAGACTCATGGGAGTTTTTAAAAAACTTGCCATTAAATTTAGACAGCAAAGGTTTATTGTTTACTTCCATAGATGCTGTTGATTTGTTCACATGTATACCCCCAATTCAAGGAATTGAGGCTTTCACTAATAGTATTAGAAAATACACCAAATTGAGTTGGGATATGATTAGCCTCATCACTGAATTAATGACTTTAGTACTTGAAAACAATTTCATTTACTATGAAGGAGAGATATTTAGGCAAACCAAAGGTGTAGCTATGGGGGCAGCTTGTGCCCCCATCTACGCCAATTTGGTAATGCTAGATTGGGAGGAGGAAAAAATCTTCAAAAGTGAACATATAGTCAACATAAAATATTATTCACGATTTTTGGATGATATCTACATCTTATGGAATGGGGACCAAAATTCTTTTATAAACTTTGTAGAATATCTTAATAGCAGTAGTGACTATTTGAAATTTACTACTGAATACAACAATATAGGAGTAGCTTATCTAGACACCCTCATTACCAGTGAAGGTAACAGTTTCAAATCCAACATTCATAGAAAAGTTACGTTCACTAACTCATATTTAGATTTTCATAGTAACCATCCGAGAAAACTTAAATATAATATTTATAAAGGACAGTGTATTAGAGCTATCAGAATGACATCAAAATATACTGATATGTTAGATGAGGTAAAATATATTAACAACTTATTCAAAGAACGGGGTTATGATTATGATATGATGTTGGATATTAACACATATGTTACAAGTGAATGGGGGAAGAAATATGTATTTCTTTTGGGTTTGAATATGAAACAGAATTCAGAAATGGAAAATAAAATTGTCACTACAACCAAAAGTGACAATAATACATATAATAGAGCTTGTATTATTGAATTTGGTCCCAACAGTAACTATATTAAGGTATTATGAATCGGAACTGGCATATATTCTTAACGGATCAAGAAATAATTGATATCCTGGGATCTAAGCCTTCTTTTGTATACAAAATGGGCAGTAATTTAAAAGAATTACTTGAACATGGCAATAAAGGTTTGAAGAAGGAACCTAGACACACTGTAAAATGTGGGGCATGCCATCAATGTTATGCCATAAATGAATAGAAATATTTAATTTTGAATAATATTAACAAAACTAAAATTACTTTTAAATATGGCAATTGCAATACTAACATGCTTGTTTATCTTGCAAAATGTATGACATGCCCATCCTATTATATAGGCAAGACTGAGAGAAAATTAAAAAAAAAGAATTTATTCACATTTGTACAGTATTAGAACCAAGGACACAAAAATGCACTTTATAAACATATAAAGAGCCAGGGTGAGGATCATTATTTTAAATTTGTCATATTAGAAAATGTAACTAAAAATCCTAGAGGGGGTAATATTAAGAATTTTCTAGCATATAGAGAGTTTTGGTGGCAATTGTTAACTGATGCCATGACACCACCTGGATTAAATGAATTTATAACTGTTAAACCCATTTTGGAGTTAGATAGGTAATGTATTTAATATAAAGGTTCATATATATTTTTTTACAATAATTTATTCATACAAACAATATTTATGAAACAATTAATATATATGAACTGTTTTGGTAAGCACAATAATAGTTGGTTGGTTTACATTTGTATTTTATAGATACTTTATTTATAAATATATTTTTTATCATGGTTAGTATTTTATAATAGGAAAAGAAAATGCTGATTTTATATTATTCATTGCCTATAGCTTTAAGACAGTTTGGCGCCAATAATTGGTATTTAAATGTTGTCTATTTGTTGCATTAATTGTTCTGATGAAGCTCGCTATGTGCAGGTGAAAGCGCTTAACTTTTTGATATTAAACCTGTTTTTATACTTTCCGTGGTGTTGGAACTGTGTATATTTGCTGTTGGCAATATCGTTGCGAGTGGTAGCGAGTTTGCGTTCAGGTCTCGCTTACAATTTTTTTTACCAATTGGATAATAATATTGCACAGTAATAACTGGACACCCTTTTAAGGGCCTCTGAGTAGCTGATAATTATTAGTGGGCGGTGGCAGCTGGTACTACCTTATAGTCTGAGAAAAAGGGGCACAGCTGGAGAACCTGTGGCAGCCTTCCCCAGGAGTGTCTGTGTGGTTGCATAAACTCTTCTCAAAGTGTGCGTGTGTCAGCTACTTGGGCAGGGACACGAAGCACTGGTTGGACAGAGAGGGTGCTAGACGTTTTAGCTTGCCCACTAAGCTGAGATCTGGACCCTATAGCTGTGCCAGTGGGGAATCTTATTGGGGACCTGGAGAGCAGGGGAGCAACCAGCCCCAGACTGACTGTGATCTCTGTGTACTCTTAAGGGAAATTGCACTATACTGTGCGCATTTGTTATCCTTTCCTCATATATGAGACACCCTCTATGGTGTTAGTGGTGGGGATTGAGGCTCCTTGATTGCTGGGCCATGGCACGGGCATCACAAGGTGCTTACTCCAAGCCCTAGACCAGCCACCCTTTACCAGGCAGGGACCAATCAGCACAAACCTTTCACTAAAGTGCAGAAGGACCCTTTCTAATCCAAGATGGCATAGAAAAATGTGCTCAGAACAAACAGCCAATTCAAACAAACAACCAGGCCTAGAAACAGCAACCCTGACTCTAGACTATGCTATAGCTACTAGCTACACTATCCTAGGCAGAAAACACTACAGAAATGTTTACCACAGCAGAAAAATAGCAGTGAGGCACTAAATAAAAGTTTTAAACAAAAAAAGAGCAAGGAGACTCTAGAGAATGCTTTTAACTACAAACAAATCAGTGGTATGATATACTTCTTGGCAGGGAAATCAGAACAAACAGATGCTTAATAAATTGAGAAAATTTCCAGTTAATTCCTTTCAAATAGTGAAAATGACTAAACATGCTTTACAAGCAGGGAAAAAAGTAAACAAAATGATTTAACAGGCCCAGTAAGGCAGACAGTTCCAGTATAACAGTACAGTTTGTTTATAATAATAAAATACAGTAAAAAAGTTGGCAGGAGACAATAAAAAGTGCAACAAATGGTAAGAATAAGCAAGAAATAGAAAAATAAGCAAGAAAACAGGCAACTCAGCAAAGAATTGTGGCTGTGCCCCTCCTCCATTCAGCTCGGTACGAAGACTTGTGCAAGCCCCTAGAAAGCTTGTTAAAGGCATACATACAAATTGATCTACATCCTCCCTCTTAGATAGACTGCCCTGAATGAAATGACATTGGAATAAGACATGCAATAATATAGACATCAGAAACAAACACAATGTTCATGTTCAATTTGCCGTGTATCTGTAACATGGTCTGGAAATGTGACCTGATCTAGTAATATAGGAATCAGAATTGGATTTAGCAACAGGGACAGTCTTCGGTGAACAACTCATATCAGGGACTTTGGGATTCATCTCAGGAGCAGGGATATTTACTGGAACCTCCTCTGGAACTGGAATGTTGGATAACTCACTCTGAGATAAAGAGTCTTTCTCACAGGCTAGGTGCTGTGGTACAGGCTTGGACACCGGCATCAAATGTTTCCGATTCCGCCTAAACTCTACTCCTTGTGATTATACAATATACAATCTCAGCTCTGGACATACACTTTTTACAACTCCAATCTGATCATAACCTTTGCACGTTTGCATTCTCACTGCCTCTCCTTCACGTAATGGATTGAGCAGTTTGATGGACTTATCTTAATAAGACTTCTGGGATAGGGGTTTCTTTAACAGATGGGCTTTCACTGATCTGTTATTCTTAGCACTTGGAATAATAAACTACTGCTGACTGCTAATGTGGTTCTGGTTTGTCTCAATAGAAGTTTATGGGCAAGTAAGGCAAAATGTTTATCACAAGGAATATTTCTGAGATTCAAGAGATTCAGGAAAACATTACTATTACCTCATTCTGACTTCTCCAGTAACTGTTTCACACTTTGAACTGCACATTCTGTCAAACCATTTGACTGTGGGTAATCAGGACTTCTTGTAACATGCATGAAGTCCCACTCTTTGGCAAATCTTTTGAATTGCTGTCTTATAAACTGTGTGCCATTGTCAGATATAACTTTGTGTGGGCTACCATGGGCTGCAAAATGATGGTTTATCTTAGTAATGACAGTACTGGGCCCTAGATTACGAAGTAGGTCAATCTAAAACCAATCTGAGTAACACTCTGCTAACACCAAGTAATGTTGGCCATTCCATTCCATTTAAAAATGTCCATGGCTACTGTTGATCAAGGTAGTTCAGGAATCTGGTTTAGCTAAAGTGGTTCCTTCTGTTGATGTGGCTTTGTACTATTACATGCAGAACAAGATGAAAGTACTCTCTCAATATCTTGTGACATAAAAGGCCAAAATACTAGTCCTCTCACACTTCTTTTGGTAGAATCAGTTCCTGGGTGGCCATGATGCAAGATAGCAATATACTCTTGTTCCAAGGACTTTGGATCAATGACTTTTGGACCTTTCATGACGATTCCATTGTCAGACAAAATCTCATCTCTGTAAGGAAAGTAAGGTTGCACTTCTTGAGGTAAACTAGATTGCTTTGATGGCCATCCTTGACTGATAAAGTGGTTGAGCTTCTGTAGAATAGGATCTGAGGCTGTGTGATTTCTAAGGTCATCATGATGTGTGGAAGAAAAGTTCTTACTTCCATGACTTCGCAATCAAGTTTCTCGTTCTCATATTTTTCAGTGGTATTTCTGGATGATCTGGATAATGTATCAGCAAGATAAAAAGTTTGCATTTTGTGTAGACAAGACTGAAATTGTACTTTTGCAGTCTCAACATCTGTTGCAATCTGGCTGGAACTGTATTCATAGGCTTTCTCAAAATAGTGAATAGAGGTTGGCGGTCTGCTTCGATCTGGATAGGTCTACATAAATATAATCATGGAACTTCGAACATGCAAACACAATTGACAACAGTTCTTTCTCTATCTGAGCATACATCATTTCTTTTTGGGATAGAAATCTGGACGTATTGGCAATAAGTTGTCCCTCTTGAACAATAACTTCACTAAGACCAAATTTTGAAGCATCACAGGAAAGAGTAACTGGTTTGTGAACATCATAGTATCTGGGAGTTGGTGGACATGCAATTCTCTGTTTCAGGACATCAAATGCTCTTTGGTGCTGTTCCAACCATGACCAGGATACATCTTTATGTGTTAGCTCTGCTAGTTGGCTTAAGTCCGGAATGAACTTGCCCAGGTAGTTAACAGTGCCAAGAAAATGATGAAGGGTTGAACATTGCCTGGAGCTGGCTTCTCAAGAATAGCTGTTTGTTTGGAAGGGTCTAATTATAAGCCTGAACTGGTAAACAAATGACCAACATCAGTAAATTCTCATAATCTGAACTTGCACTTCTGAGGATTCAGCTTAAAAATCACGTGACATGCTCTTTCCAGAACTCTCTTGAGGTGTCTGTCCTGCTCAGCTTTACCATTTCCTCCTACTAGATTATCATCTACTATAATAGCACAGGGGTACCCAGAAAAAATTTGCTCCATTGCACACTGAAAGATTTCACTGGCAGAATTTATCCCAAATGGCATTTTCAAAAATCTGTCCCTACCAAAAGAAGTACTGAACATAGTTAGCAATAAGAATTTCTTGTCAAGTAAAATTTGCCAAAGTGAACGCTTTGCATCTAAGTCAGAAAAAATAGTGGCATTTGGCATCAGTGCTGCAGCTTCTTCTACTGTACACATTGGGTGATGAGGTCTTTTCAGGGCATTGTTCAAATCTCGTGGATCAATACATATTCTGACATCATCTGAGCTTTTCTTATGAGCTACCACCATGGAAGATACCCATTCAGCAGGTTCATCGACTGGACAAATTACACCTTGCTACACCATTTTATCTAGCTTGTCTTAGACTCTGTTCTGCATAGCTACTGGAACTTTCTGGTCTAGCCTGACAACTGGGCTGACATCTGCGTCTAACTTCATGGAGAACACAACTGGAAGCTTGCCTAGTTTGTCTTCGAAAAGATCAGCACAGGTAGAGAAAATATACTTGACAAAATTAGAACACTGTTTTTTAAGCTAACATGATGGACTTCCTTATTAAATGAAAGCAGTCCCATTTTCAAACTGCCTAATAATGACTGGCTGTATATCTTGACCACATAAAATAAGAAGTTGTAACTTCTCCCAGCCAAGCAACATGAAAGTACTACTGAGCCCTTAGTTTGAATCTCTATAAGCAAAAAGCTTCAAAATGTTTGCCAAATCACGCTTCTCACCAGCACATACTCTAGCAAATGTTTCTGGAGACATAACATTGCACTGTGAACCTGTGTCAGCTTTGAGCTCTGTGGGTTTTCCATTTATCGGAACAACAGAAAATACTTTATTCTTTGCCCATAAATCTACTGCACTGACTGTTTCATGAAGTACCGACACACCATCAGCATAAAAAGTAGGGTCACCGCTTTCTATTTGATCAACATGTTTCTTTGAATGTTCCCTTTTTATAAAAGAATGTGTCCCTTTTGATTTACAAAACCTTTTAAAATGATTCCACTCATTACATCTGTGACACTGCTGACCAAAAAGCTACACATTTTTCCCTTTTAGACTCATGACTTCCTCCATAATTACAACAGTTGGCTATGAAACTGGGTGGCAGCCCATTCTTTGAGTTTTCTGACTCACTCTTATGCTTCACTGAGATTGTGCATGCTCTGAAATTTGCTTGAAAGTTACAGGGTTCCTCAGTGACTGTTGCAGGGTTTACAGTTGCTGCCATGTTCTTAGGTCTATTTCTTTTAACCATGTGCTGCATACTAACAACATTCGCCTTAAAAGTTACTGGAAGCATGTATCTCTCATTTGTAAGCATATTCGTGTGCTTTTCTGTAAGCTCATATATCTGACAAATCTCAATTACCTTATCATCTTCTTCATCATCATCATCATCATCATCATCATCATCATCCCCTTTTTCCCATTTACATGGGGTCGGGGTATCGTATTAACTGTCACCAACTCTCTCGATTCAGTGCCACTCTCCTGCCTTCTTCAACACTCATGCATGACTGTCACAGATATTCTTTCACACAATCCATCCACCTCTTTGCTGGATGCCCTCGCTTCCTCTTACCTTCTTCCTGTCTGTCCCAAATCTCCCTCACCAGATTGTCTTCTGCTTTACTACACATGTGCCCATACCATCGTAATCTGTTTTCTTTGATCTGTTCTGCAATTGGAGCTACTTTGGCTTCTGCTCTTATGTCCTCATTTCTTCACCTGTCCCACAGTGTGCATCCTACCACCTTTCTCAGGCATTTCATTTCCATCACCTCTAGCTTCTTCAACTGTTCTGCCTTTACTGCCAAGGTTTCTGTACTATACTGTAGTACTGGTCGCACCACTGTCTTGTACACCTTACTTTTCAGCTTCTTTGGCATTCTTCTGCCATATACTACACCTGATACTCTATGCCAGTTGGCTGCAGCCCCTCTGATTCTAGCTTTGACCTGTTCATTCAGACTACCCTTCTCCTTAACCACCCCTCCCAGATACTTGAAGCTGTTTACCTGTTCCACTATCTTCCCATCTATCTCTATTCTCAGCTTCTTCTGATTTCCCCAATCTGCTGCCATTACCACTGTCTTATCTGTGCTTAGTTTCATCCCATGTGCCTTCAGATTTGCATTCCATTCTCCTATCCTTTTCTGAAGTTCTAGATCAGAGTCTGTCTGTACTGCCACATCGTCTGCATACAGCAGCTTTGTTGCTCTGACCCCTCCAACCTGTTTGCTGATGTAGTCCATTACCAGTATGAACAGCAGTGGGCTCAGAGCTGAACCCTGGTGTACACCCACTCCCACTGGGAACCCCTCAGTGAGGCCAAACACTGTTCGTACTTGAGTCACTGGGTCCTTGTACATAGTACCAATGTTTCTGGGACTTCAAACCACCGCAGTACTGCCCAGATCAGCTTTCTTCTTCTCAATTACCTTACTCACAGTTAAATCACTGTCACAAATCAAAACCTTTCTCACAGCATCCTCTTTAATACTACACACATCTGTCCTTTATCAATTCATCCCTTAAATCACCAGATCTGTACATTTTAGTATTGTTTCTCAAATCAGTTATTTATACTGCAAAAGTTTCACCAGGCTTTTGATCCCTTGTATAAAATAAGTGCCTTTCCATTGTAACATTCATTTGGAGGTTACACATTTCTCTAAATTTACATTTTAAGCACTAGGGGTCTTCCCTTGATTTAGTCAGTACAACTATATGATGGTTTCTCCCTCTCCTGCAAAGACAGCAAGTGCGTACACAAATGAATGCTCCCTTTCTCTGTCTTCTGAACCAGCTAAATAAAGCAGAATAAATACCTTTGTACTGTCATCTTTATCAGAAAATGCAGCCTGTATGAAAATATCATACTCTTGCTCATTCTCAAGTTCTCTGCAGTATTACTGTCAAACACAAGTGGACCAGGTTTCCAAAATCCATCCACCATGCCAACAAATTATGACCAAACGCACTGAAATAATGTGGTCCTTGTAATTATATACAAACAAGTTGCTTTGTGTGCCTATAATAACAATCACATGCGCAATAAACTTTGAAATACTTTACTTTGCGAAATATGCTTTGAAATGGCTGTATTTTGCAAAATAACTGTACTGTAATACTGCACAAACATGCAAACACTTCATTTATTTATTTATTTTACATTTGTTTAACGGGAAATTCCGACTGAGCAGGATTGTCTGTTTTCAACGGAGGCCCAGGGAGATAAGCTCCATTACAATTAGACAATCAAGAAATGTTTAAACATACAAAATGCTAGTCGAAAGAGAGCATATAATTGTTTAGAAAACAGGCTAACAATTTGACAACGGTTCTCTTAGGAGTATTAGTAATACAGTGAAGAGATAAGAAAAAATACACAACTTTGTTAAACTTACTAGTGTCACAGTATTTTTAAACATAATTCCACCACATTGGGAAACATAACAGCAAGCTAAGCTGAATTTAATTCTATATAATTCCAAAAGAATTAAAGTAACTTGTATTACAAGGTATTATTTGGGTTTTGCAGATGTAGGAAGACATTTTAACAGATACATAGGGATTAAATAGGCTAGATGGATCGTAAAGGAGTTAGCCTGGGTTGGAAGATGTACACTTTATACACTTCAGCTCAAATAGTTTTGATTAATGTTAAAAAGTAGTGCTTAGTGAAAAAATGCAGTAATTTCTCTTATTTTATACATTTTATGCGAGTCAGACTTTAGTTCAAACATTAGAATATTTGTGTTACTTAGAAATTCGTTTAGTGTGTTCTGAATGCCTTGTTTCATATTTTGCAAATAAGAAATAGTTTGAGCAAGTTTTAATACCTGAAATTAATTTCTGACCTGTTTTGTGAGTTATATGGGCAGTATATTCCTCCAGTCTTAACTGAGTGCCTCTCTGTCTCCAACTGAGGAATCTGGATCCCATTCTGGCACCATGTCACTCGTCCCTCTCTAGTATAGATGATGAACAGGAGGGGTAGTTTGTTTAAATGCTTTATTACATAGAAACACATCAGGATGGATAGCAGCATTACAAAATATAAACAAACTGATTAACTGACAGACTACACAGACATACATGTTAACATCTCAACAGCTTACTACAAAATGGCAGTCAGGCTCACACATGCTCAGTATTTATACACTTATGCAAGTCCCCTAGAACGCTTCTTAAAGACATACATACATATTGATCTACAAATACCCTATCGTCCACGCAATTAGTTACAACTGTTTGGGATTTGGATGTATCAAACACCCTTGATCTTGTGTGAGTAAATTCAGTCTGTGAGGAATATATGGTAATTGTTCCTGGCCAGTTCCAAAAGAGGGGAAAAACACTGTTGCTTATCTCAGAAGGGAGCTATCACAATCATCTTTGGAGAATCCTTCTGAATCTTCAGAAGTGCATTTGAAATCCATGGAAATGGTGGAAAGCATACAGGAATATGCCTGTTCAAGAAAAAGAAAAGGCATCTGTCTTCCAGTCCTTCATGCATGCAGTCCTGGAACAGAATTTTGCAAGTTGTATCAACAGGAAGCAAAAACATCTACCTGAGGAATTCCCCACAGACTGGACAAATCCTGGAAGACCCCTTGATTCACTTTCCATTCAGGAGTATCTTGACCTGGTCCTGATCAGCTTAAATGTTACACAATTTTGCCCTGACAGAATGTAAGAAGCCTGTAGATTGAGACTGTACTATAAAAATATATCCCATGTTAACATGGGTAGTTTGGATCTATTTCACATAACTGAAGTTTCATCTCTATGAACCTCCATTCACTGAGCTGACAAGAGTGAACATTCACTAAAGTGAACTTTCACATCAACAAATTTCTAAAACAGGGAATTAATTAGTTGACCAACACTGTGGCCATCACACACTGCAGTATGTCAAACCCACCAACTTGGGGTTCTGCGCACACCACACCCCTCACTTGGGGGAATACTGTGCCCCCCACATCCCCCCTACCTATACAGACCAGTTCTGAGATCGCACTACCTTGGGGAAAAGGGAACATTCCTGTTGTTGGACAACTAATTCCATTCCCTATTTTGGACATTCGCTAATGTGAACATTTGCTTAAATGAATGTTTGCTCTTGTTGGCTTGATGAATGGAGGTTTGCAGATTTGATTAGATTATATGAAATAGACCTAGCTAGTCTGTGTAGAGGGTAGGATCTGATCCTCCCTTACTTGTTTATGTACCACATTACTATGAGGTTCTCTGTAATTACTTGTACCGGACCTGAGTACCACAGATAATTCAGAGAACTGACAGCATTTAAATGTGCTAGCATCTCTTTTATGTTTACGTGCTTTGTTTTGTCTCTTTTGTCTGAAAGACCATGTACATTTATGCCTATTGACACTGCTACCCAAGCAAAGTCTGAAGTGTCTCTTCAGACTTGACTGCTTTGGAGCAGTAACCGAGAATGAGAGACCTGGATTCTGAGAATCTTGACATCTTCACCACATTACTTCCCTTTTTACAGATCCCAAAACTGGCATTTAAAAAAATCAATGGGTGTTGACAGTGGGACTAAAGAGATTTCAGACACCATCTTTCTTGTGTGAATCACTAAAGCCTTGAGATTCAGAATCATGAGGATTTCCCTTACAAAGACTGAATTCTGAGAGGAAACCCCAGAAAGCTCTTTGTACTGAGGTGCCCAGAAGACACCCCAGAAAAAAACAATTCTGGAATATGGAGTAAAAAAAAAACAGTTCTGAATGTTCTCTTGGAATTCTAGGAGATTTCTAACCTCAGAGGGAGACTCCTGACACTTTAAAAGACTCTGCAAAGATAAACAAGTCATCTAAATATGGGAAAATATGCATACCATGCAGACAGCAGTGGGTTATCTGAAAAGCTAGACATTTTGTAAACACTCTTGGAACAATGGATAATCCAGATGGTAAGGCAGAGAACTAATTAATGTAATCCAGACACACAAACCTTAAAAAAATGACTGAAATCTGGATGAATCGGAAATACAATTAAACTCAAATTAGGAAGAATGGATAACATCTTGTTAAGTGAAAGCATTTTGAACTTGGGCACTATAACAAACTGGTTCAATACAGAAAAATCCAAAACTGGTCTCCAAGGATCTTATTTCTTTGGCACCAGAAACATTTCTGAATAAAATACTTCTCTTAAATGAGGAGGGAAAACAGCTTCTATTACCCCTCGAGACAGCATATGATGCAAGACGGGAGGAAAGAGAAGAGTATGGTCTATTGGATACAAATGAATTCCCTGAAAAGGGGTAAGTTTGTCTCACTACCATCTGTAGCCTAGGTGAACCACATTCAGGTCTCCTTTATCTGAAACAATCTGTTGGCAAAGAGAGAAATATAGATTTAGACTTTCTGGGCAGATTAAAGAAATGCCGGTGGGGGGATAGACAAGTACCTCATACAGACATTCTAACTTATTTGACTGTCTTTTACTCTGAGGTTTCTTGATTTCTTTTTGTAATTTCCCTGCCATTTCTGTTTAAATGTCTGCTTAATCATCTTCCACCATGACTGTTTATTTTCGTTTTTGCCAAAGCTGTACAAGGAAGCAGAGAATACCTTGGAAAAGGTAGAGATGAAGGGCTGTAAAATCTGAGATTTTTCTGAACCAGTTTTCCATTTTTATCAGACTTTTTTGATAAGCTCTGCAGCAGAAGGTCCAAAAACTAAACCTATATCCAAGGGAAAATTCAATATAGCATTTTTGACATCTGGGGAGTCACTGAACACAGTCAGGCAAACCTGTTTAAAACAGCTCCAGTGGCAGCAGTACTTGAAGTAGTACCTAATCATAAACACATTTTCAAAAATGATAGTGACATCAGAAACAAAAGAAATTAAATTACACAAAGCAGATTTTTCTTTGCAAGAGGCAACTGATGCCAACACATCAAACTCATACTTTCACAATTAGTCAGTATAAGAAACTTCAACAGCTGAGCATGACAGTTTAGAATTCTAAAAATTAAAGTTGCAGAACCATACACTGTTTTACCAAACTTATCAAAAGCTTTCCCATTTTCATCACAAGGACAAGGAGTAGAATGAATAAAATGTTTAGCAGCTGAATGAGGCCTGGGATCGGTGTATAACATCTTGAAAGACTGTATACAATTTATCCGCTTTTTGGGTCAACAGGTTGACTGCCAGGGAAATTTCAGTCTGTTTCAAAAACATCCATCAAAGCTGGCCAAACTGGTGAGAGAGGTAAAGGTTCTGGAAATTCCAATTGTAAAAAAATCATAATATTTTCTGAGGGACTGACAAAGCTCAGTATCCTCTGACTAAAAACATTAATTCATCCCAGAAACAGTCTCAGAGAAAGATAATTCCTCACAAGGTGGATCTGATACAACACACTCCAAACAAACTGAACCAGAAACCTGAGAAGAAAGAACTACATCTGTCCCTTCACATTCTCCTACAGGTTCAAATACTTGAACTTTCACAGGGAACATGGAATCCCTCTTTATTTTACCAGAAACAGCTTTATAAGAAGGAGCAAGAGCATGAACAAGACTCTGAGCCAAGCCCAATAAATTACACCTTTCCAGAGTAACTGGCACAAGAGAAGACAAATGTTTATTTTTCTGTTTTTGACAGGCAGTTTTGAAGACAGACACAGTACTGCCTGCAACAACTTTCTCAGGAATGACCACAACATTTTGGCTAAGGAGAGGCACATTCTCTGACCCTTTTCCCAGGACTGACAAGAGTGTCTTTCCCTTGCCCACTAAGGGAACCTCCACTACTGCAGAGGACATATCTAACTCCAGGCCCATGATGGCTGTATGGACTAAAGCACAGGGATTTGAAGAAAAACATGAGTGGTCTGAGGAATATGCTTTGGCCACAGCAGAGTCACCCACCTGTGGCTGAGACAAAATGCCAGCCTGCTGCGGTGGCAAAGGGTGTTTAAAAATCTTTTTTTTCTTTTTGTGGTTGGAAGAAGGTCTAATCAAGGAATTGTGTTCCATGATCAAGATGAAAATGGTGCTTGTTTCCTGAGGAAGCTTAGCAGCAATAGTCAGTAAAATTTGAAAGTTGAAACAGTAAAAAGCACTTTAAACAAATTCCCCAGCCCCAAAAAGTAAAATAATCACAGTTTTTCCACAGAAAACAAAAGTAATTTTAAACAACTTTTAACAACCTTTTACTACAAAAGTAAGAAAGTATTGTGCATAAGTCACGAGACAGGCAACAAAAACACATCTTCCTATCTTAAAAGTGCTTTTTTTTTAATGTGGAGGATGATTTCCTGAAGAGAACTTATCTGCCCAGCAAATTAAGAATGTTAACTGACTGTTGATCCTCCAAAGCCCACACAGGAGTGTTTTCTCGGAGGAAGGAAAGCTCTGACAGGATTGACACTCAAACCTGACTTTGATTCAGTTCAGCTCAAGCTGATTAATGGTTTGGGAACCTGGAAGGTGCTCTAAAGCTTTGTAAGCTGGATGGCTGTTATATGCTGTGCAGGATACAACTCATTTAACTTAGGCTACTGCAGCAGTAATCATAATGATAAACACTGTAAAACTGTTCAACATCGTGCTCATGTATTTAACCCATTTTGGCAAGGGTCTCTTGACTATAGCTTGAATAAGAGATCTAAGTCAGGAGTTCTTATTGGTGTCAGGTATTCCTTGAGGTTACAAATGCTGGGGCAAATATGCTGACAAAGAAGGTAGGAGTCACTGTGTAAGTTTAATAATTAGTTTGGTTCCATACGGATAGGTTGTGTCTATTTTCCAAGACCAACCTAGTTTTTTTGCTAATTTATTTGAGGAAGTTAATAAAAATGATTTTAGTGGGATCTCACTGCTTCTTTCTGGTGATTTCAATACATTTTGGACTCAGGAAGAGACATAATTCTGCCATTTACAGAACACCACATACATTTTCAGAAAGCAGTAAATGAGAGTTTACATACAGAAGGTCTAATTGTTATCTGCATCTGCAACATCAATTACAGAGTGGATATACTTTTGTCACCCCAAATAAATCTCTGGTCAGCAGATTAAATTACTGGCTAATATCAAAGTGAACTTCGTAAAAGGTAACCTCATCTGACATATTACATGCTCCCTATACAGATCATGCAGAGGTTACAATCCAAAATGAGGAGGGGTATTCATTATCTCCTAACACACACTTCGGAAGATAGATCCTCTGATTCTGACTACACTAGAATTAATTACTAAGATAAAAGATGATGTTATGCAATGCTGCTTAATACAACTCTCAGCATAATGTCCATATGTCATAATGACATGGTGGAAGTCTTTCAAACTTCATCTACAACTTATCTGCAAATGAGTAAAAGCACAAATCTTTAAAGTTTTGGATCAGGAAATTGAACACTTAAGAACTCAAGCTGATCCTCTTTTTTGTATTGCAAGAAAAACAGATTCAAGGATCTTATAATTTTGAAGTTATACTAATAACAGCATAAGCATTTTACTTAGCTGGTTAGTGAAACCACCCAACTGTATTTATACAGGGCAGCAGTACGGTCTTTTGCTATGGGTAATAAACCAGATATGCTTTTAGCTTATAAGCTCAAGAAAAGGTGACCCAAGATTTTTGGGGTAAATTGTTGTCTTATGTGTTTTAAAATATCCTCGTGCTAAAGTCCAACAGTTATCCAAAGTTACCCACATTCTCATTAAGTTTATCTGGAATAATAAGAGATGTAGAGTGCCAACAAGTATACTACATCCTCAAGTCTCATGCCCTAGGTTAGCTATCCCACACTAGCCTTCCTATACTAAAGCTTTTACATTGTCTCATCTTTTCCATCTAAATGTAAATAATCCTTGCATTTGGCCTGTACTTGAGGGCCACATTCTAGACAGTGAATAACCATGGGTTTTAAGTTGGTACCTACATTCCCTTCACAGCCATTTAAAGCTTTAACCTACACTTACTGCTAATTTTATTGATTTTACTAAAAAGTCTATATAAAGTCATCCCACCAGTATTAGTCTGGGGATCGACAATTCTCTTGTGAAAATGCTTAGTTTCAGGGGCTAAATGGGACAAAACGTAGACTCTGGCACTATCAGAACTACTGGCCCATTTATACATGTTGCCGCTCTACATCTTTTATTATTCCAGATAACTAGTGTGGTATACTGAAATTTTTAAGAAAAACGGGTAAAATGGATTAAAATAAAACAAACTGAGAAATGTTGAAACAATCAGTATTTAATGTTATATTACCTATCGTTACAATTCTAATTATTTATTGAACAACAATTAAACAATTAACATTAAACAATTAAATTACAACTAAATAATTAAAAATACTTACAAGATATTCTTTAGTTTTTATATTAATTTTAAGATATCACAAATTAATTTTATGGAACAAGTAGATTTTTGATAGTTCTGAAGTTTCTGCAATTTTATTAATTATTTTGTCCAAATCAAAGTTCATTAGCATATCTTTTTCTGTAGCCATCAACAAGAACAAATCTAAATTATCATTAGAGACTGTGCTTCTCAAACAGTTTTTAATAAATTTTAAAGTAGAAAAATTTCTCTCACATACAACTTGCGTGAAGGAAAGTGTTAATATATATTTATAAGCTAGGCCAATCATAGTGTAAGCATCAGTAAGTAAGTTATATCGAAGCAAAATTAGATAACAACAAATACTGCAGTTTGTGTGTGCTGAGCATGACTTATTTTCTACTTCTACATCAATACTGTCTTCACTTTCAGTTTGAATTGTATATTCTTCTACTACTGACATTATCATGTTTCCCCAATACAAAGCAAAATTTGCAAGTTAGCTTTTCAGCAGGGCTCTTTCATCAAAATTAATCAAATGTCTGCTTAATTTAACTGGCACCGAAGATGGAATAGATTGATTGTTTAATTCAGAAAAGTACACCACTGTCTTGAAAACTGGGAATCATGCTTTCAAAGATCACATGTTGTAAATCTGTATTCTGTAAGATGTAATACCATCTGAGATTTGTTCATCACAAGTGGATTCGCCTTCCATCATTTCCTTCTTCCCGGGTCTTTTTTCTGGAAGAGAAGACTGTACCTCCAAATCATAGTCGTCCAATTCTAGCAACTTTGCATTAACATGGTTAACAAAATTGTTGGCTGCCTTTTGAACAGTATCAAAATCTCTTGAGAATGTTTTGAGTTCTTGTAGTGTTACTGAAACCACATGACAAGATTTCAAAACATTAATTTCTCTTATTTGAACATATTTACATAATGGGGTTGTTAGTTCAAATATTCAAATGAAAATATGCTCTGTTAGTATAGTTTCAAACTTAAGCAATGATTCTGTATATGTTTTTGCTTTTAGATCTGGCATTCTCTTGAATACTTGTCAATTTAATAATTAGTCCCACGTACAAAGCTAAATCTGCATTTGAAAATTATCCACATATTTTTTTCAGAACCAGATCTTTTGACCACCATCAAGTAAGCAAATGTAAAATAATAATAATAATAAAATAAATCAAACCAAAGTACAACCCTCCCCATGACTACAGAAAACCACTAAGTTAGAAATGAAAACACGGATAAAGCCTGGGAGCACTGGCACAAAACCAAAACCCCCTCAACTAGACAAAAATTCCTAGAACTACGCAATAGAGTCACAAAGCTAATAAAACAGGACAAATTCCAATACTACCAGTCTGCCCTAGACTCCTCACAACACAGCCCCAAAAAATTCTGGTCCTCCATAAACTCCATCCTCCACCTAGGTAAAGTCAGTACCCCTCCTCCTAACATCCCTCACTCCTCCAAAAATATTGTTACCTCATTCAACAAACACTTCACACAAACCATACTATCACTAGCTAAACAACACAAACCCCCTCCCCTCCAACCCACACCTTCAACTAGTAATCTACCGACTGCCTTCTCTTTTTCTCCTGTACCTACCTCTAACATAAAAAAACTCTTAACTAAACTTAAGCCCACCAAATTAGCAGCAGACAGCCTCCCAAGTGAATACCTACAAGTCGCAGCTGATGCTCTGGCATACCCAGTATCCATCTTGATTAACCAATCTCTGTCAGAAAGTACGTTCCCACACTGTGAAAAGTATCACATATAATTCCCCTCCACAGAACTAACCAATTACTGCCCCATAGCTATTCTCTCTCCACTCTCCAAAATACTAGAGAGATGCATACACTCTCAGGTCTCAGACTACCTCCTTACTAACAACCTTTCCAATACTCAGCATGGTTTCCCACCAAACCATAGCACCACCACTTACTCTCCTTTACTAACACTATCATTCAGCATAAAAATAATGGCTATCTCTCCTCTGCTACTTTCCTAGACCTATCTAAAGCATTTGACATGGCCCCACACAAACAACTCATCTCTGTCCTCAATAACCTATCCTTCTGTCAATCAGTCACCAACTGGTTTCAGAGTTACCTGTCTGACCGCCAATAATCCATTGTATGGCAGAACAACATATCTCCCCAACTACCTGTCTCCATAGGGGTTCCCCAAGGATCCATCCTTGGACCCCTACTCTTCTCTGTATTCACCAATAATCTAGCCTCTGCCACCAAACATGGCACACTCATACAATACGCAGAGGACTCAACCATCATCTGCTCAGCCCAGTCCCCAGCCAAACTGCAAAAAGTCACACAGGAAGCCTTTTTCTCTGTTGAAACTTGGTTATCCGATGCCCAATTAATACTAAACCCAAACAAAACTAAACTACTCATCTTCCAACCCACCAAACATACTCAAACAACTCTCACTTTAACATCACAGCAAAAGACAACACCACTGTATACCCAAATGAACACACCAAATTGCTAGGAGTGGAAATAGACAATAAACTAAAATTTGACATTCACATATCCATGACCATAAAAAAAGTCCACAAAAAAATAGGAACATTACACAGAAATAAGCAACTTCTCACCAAAGCATCAAAGATTTCAATAGCAAATTCCGACCTTATCTCCACCCTACGTTATGCCTCTCCAATATATACCAACCTAAGGCAATGCGATCTAAACAAGCTAGAGACTTGCTACAACAAAATCGCCAAATTCGCCACAGGGGCATCCTACCATAGTCACCACTGTCTCTCACTTGCTGAACTGGGCTGGCTTGAACTCCCTCACCTCATTCAATGGTATCAACTCTCACTTGCCCACAAACTATTAAAGCATCCACTAAATGTCCCATCCCTCCAGAATCTACTCCAACCCTATCGCACCACCAGACCACTAAGATCCAGCAACAAAAATCACTTGCAAATCACTAAAGCCAATAACTCTGCTGGTGAAGCACTATTCTCTTGTGCCATAGCCAAATTATGGAACTCCCACCCACAATTACCTCCATACCATCATGCACCCACTTTAAAACTTTACTAAAAGTGCACCTAAAAACATACTGGCTATGCCCTTGAACTCCCACTCTAATATCACCCACCCCGTCCAACCACTACCTTTCTTTCCACCCCACTAACTACCTTGATTATAGCAAGCTCAGATGCTCATAAGCCTAGTACTTATTATACAGCAGGAACTTCTTATTGTAACATTTGTTAATGTCTGTTATGTACTTCTCAGATAAAGATTCTAGTTGTCTACTGATGTGCTATGTTCTTCATCTGTAAATATGTTTGTAATGAATTGCTATGTTAAAGTGTTAATCGCTATGTAATCCAATGTAACTACTGTCTGTTTATTTTAACTGTGGAGCTTTTCTCCCAGGCCTCCGCTGAAAATGGACCTACGTCCAGTTGGACACTCCCGGTCAACAAATGTAAACAAATAAATAAATAAGTAAAAATAATAAATAAATAAAAATAAATAAATTTCATCAATTATTGATCATTTTCGATGGCAAACATCTTGAGTCACATTTTCCCAAGTATTCATTCTCTGATATGAATCTCGGACAAATACTGTCATTTATTAAATAGTGATACACTTTCAATAACGGTGTTGATAGCACTAAACTGAGAATGTGTGCATAGCACCAGACATGTATTTGATGAGGAGATTCTTTTGAAAACCATGCAGAAAACCTGTTATATTGCCCTTTCATATTTGCAGCTCCATCAGGTAGAACTGCCAACACATTTTAAAATATCAATACTGCAAAATTTCAGAGTTTTTCTTCGTAACTGAAACATATATTCCCCAGTTGACGATTTACAGGATAACACTGTTAATAGCTTCTCAAGAATTCAAACGGTCATGTACACTGGCAGCATGTAAAAAATATCCTTTGGCACAACTTTGATGCATTGCATTTCTTTCATGCTTTTCGGTTCTTAGATGGATGTGTCTCCTATCAACCATACCTTCCATAAATGGAAGGTGGAGCCTCTACGGACCCCGGAAACTATTGCCCCATAAGCCTGACTAGCTTAGTCTGCAAGGCTATGGAGAGGATCATCATGGAGCTCATAAACAAAGACATTGGGGACCTACAGACACTAGATCCTACCCAGTTCGGCTTTGTCAAGGGCAGATCCTGCCTTTTGAACCTGGTTGACGTCTTTGAAACAGTCACCAAAGCCATAGATGAAGGGAAGGTAGTCCACACAGCCTATTTGGACCTTGCAAAGGCATTTGACACAATACCCCACTCGGGCATCATAGATAAGCTATCCAGCTTAAATATAAACCCCTATGTCACAAGATGGGTCGCAAACTGGCTCAAAGACAGAACCCACAGAGTGAGAGTTGCTGGAGCCATGTCAGACTCGAAACCAGTCACAAGTAGTGTCCCACAGGGTTCTGTCCTGGGATCACTCTTGTTCGGTATATACTTTTCCGAGGTACAGGCAAACGTGGGAGGACTATGGCTCACCAAGTTCGCAGGCGACTGCAAACTGGGCGCCATAATCAACTCTCCAGCTGACACAAACATCCTTCAAAAAGGTCTCACAGAGACAGATAACTGGTGCCAGCGCCATGGTATAAAGCTAAATGCCAAAAAATGTATAGTCATACCCTTTGGCAAAAACAATGTGCCCACAAATTACCACATAGGCGGAAACCCATTAAGTACAGAGAAAGTTATTAGGGACCTGGGGACCCAAGTTGATAGCAATCTCTCCTTTGAAAGCCACATTGCCAAAGTGGTTAGAAAGACCTTCTACATAGCCCACCTCATCACGAAGGGTTTCACATCTAGATCAAGAGAGGTAATCGTGCCCCTTTATTCATCCCTCATCAGGCCCATCATATAATACAATGCCCCTTTTGGGATGTACCTTACCCAACACCTGCAGCAATTAGAAAGACCCCAAAAGTATCTCACCAAGAGGATCAATGGTCTCAAACAGATGCCATATACTGCTCAGTTAAAAAAACTCCAGCTCTACTCAGTTGCATACCGCCTACTTCGAGGCGATCTATGTCTGACATATAAAGCTATGTCAAATCCAGAATTAATGGACATGCTCCACCTCAGTAAATCTAAATCCCTTAGAGCCACACGCTCGAGGGACTTGAACCTCAGCACAGAAATAAATAGAACTTGCTGGAGGGACAGGTTCATAACCCAGAGGCTCCCTTCGCTATGGAATAGAATTCCAGTTCATGTGAGGCAGAGCACCTCACTGAATCTCTTCAAGAAGAATCTCGATAAGTGGATGGGGGATCGTAGGTTTGTCCCAGGGATTACTCCCGTGTCACTATTAGACAGAGGCACAGTAAACTAAACCTTAAAAATATACAGAATCGGGCTAGGCTTATAATTGCCCCAGGGCAGATAGCCTAGTATGAACCTATGAACCTATGAACTTTTAGAAAATGCCAGACAAACAGAGCAAAATAAGACATTTTTTTCCTGCCAGTAGGATAACCACTTATGGTATATCCAGTCTTTCCTATTAAAAGTTTTTGTAATATGGGATCAGCAATGTCTTGTTTTGGATGGTAAATAAAAAATGTAAACAGGAAGTTTTGACTGGGATGAGAAAAGTAGTTAATTGTAGCATTTTTAAGGGGCACTGTCAATTCCACAAGTAGGCACAATCTTATTGATTACTTTCTCGTGAACTTCATTGTTCATTTCTTGTTGTTTAGTGATGGTTTCTTCTTCATTAGATGCATTTTCTTTTTGTATTACTGAAATATCAGTTTGGGGTTCTTTGTGTATTTCCATGAGGTCTTCTGCGCTAGTTTCCACTTCAGCACTGGGTCTAGGAATGGAAAAACTGCTGAATACATCTGTTATTTTTCTGCATTTTTCTGCAGTTGATTGCAGACTCTTTTGTTTCTTCTTTCACATTTTTTTTATGCTCCACCTTTTCATTTCTTGCTTTTTTTATCCATATTTAAAGGGATCTAAAATAAACTGTAATTTTAATTGTTTTACTTGCATTTCAAATTCTTGGTAATCAAAAACAAAAAAAGGACAGCCTAATTTAAATTAGTGTTCATTCCGAAGTTTCTAACAAACACTGTCCACTGTGGAATTTCCATAGAAAAATCTTTCATATGGAAAATAGAATTCAATATCGATCAAGTTATTATGAAAGTTAATTATTAATTAAATTCATTAATTTAAAGACATTGCAGTTAAAAGGAATGCTAATTACTTATCTTTTGCACCAAAAAAGAATAAGAATTTGCAATAAAGTAAAAAAAACCCCACAAATTTTGCATATGTTAACTCCTGTGAATACAAAGAAACTGAGCTTATTATAAATTTTTTGTACAATGGAATGCACCGGTTAGATGGTAGTAGTGAAAAAAAAAAACACACAACTGCTTTGTCACCGGCGGCTTCCTTTGAAATAGACTAATAAACTAATAAAAATAAACACATATGAGTATACGGCCATCTAGATACATAGTTGCATATACTATCCACCTCACGTGCTGGCCTTGTCAGCTATAAACATTTTACATTTGAATATAACTAATAACACTTAGGATGCATTTTTACAATGGACAACGATAGTTGTGATTTTGTTGATACTGATTTAAATAAAAGCATTTTTTACACATACAATTTCAAAGAGCACTGGCCCCTTTTGGCACTGGCCCTTCTGGCATTTGCCAGAACTACCAGATGCCCAATCCTCCACTGCCTAGTTTGGAAAATAGGGGGTTCCTTATATTTGGACAAAGGAACAGCCAAATGCTACATAGGTTACATGATCTTCTTCAGCGTGTAAATGATTCCTGGGTATTTTCTTTGTTTACCACCTTCAGGAAAAGTGTAACTTCCATAATAATTCCCACTGGAAACATTTAGCTCTTCGGCATAGGATTTTGACTCTTACTTCAAGAATTTTACTAATTTCCAATTCTTTCCATTTTAGGCTAATGTTTTTAACTTACTAAGGATGAGAGTTATAAAAGGCAACCTTAAGAGCCTCTGTTATATACAACACCTTACTGACCACAGATGTACAAGAATCTTAAGCAAGGTATAATTCCTTCTTAGCTAATGATATACAGACCCCATCAATGAGAGATGACCAAGACATGTTCTAACTGTGTGCTCACTTAAAACAATTTCCATATCATTTTGAAAAACTGATTTTTCTTTCTTATTTCAGGCATACTGGACACCCAACAACAGTATTCAGAAAGGTTTTCTCAGAAACATATTTGTAGCTGTTGTGTTACAGAACACAGTTCCCTTTTACACAAGTTCTGGTACTCTAAACCTATCTATTATGTTGGGAGTTAGCCTAACTTTTGTCAGGCTTGTTGAAGCAGCCAATCTCATGTCAAATAGAGATATATTTCTACATAGTATACACAGCCATGGCTGGCTAATCTAGCTCTCTGTGCCAGTCCCACAAATTTGTACCCACCGCCATAACTCTTCAAGTGAAGAGCAAAAAAAATCTTCAGATTACTGTAGGAGACTGAATGGCTTCCTATGGTAAATCTGCCAATTACACCTCAACAAATCCATGCCCCCAATCCCCACTGAACAGACAAAAAAAATATCTTCAGCTTACTGTGAGATTGACTACCTACAGTGCAGCAGTCAATCCACGGCTCCCAGCATTTCAAATGAACAAAAAAATGCTGAACTCAGGTGACTTTCTGTACCAGCATTTTAGTACAGAAAAAGCTCTTGATTGCACCTCCTAAGACTTTGCTCCCAGGGCAACTGAGCCCTACTCCCCACTATTATTATGTTGCTGCTAATATGTTTTTGTCTAGAGGCTGATTTTCAGAATGCCAGTTTACGAATTCTTCAGTTGTGTATTGTAGTTAGAGCATATAGACTTAAAAGTGGGTTAAACTTTTAGCAATGTTGAAGAAACAAGCTAAACTCCTGTCTGTATTGATAAATCAGACAAGACTTAATAGACCCTTTTAGTGGAAAACTATCCAATGTGGCTGCGATGGTGCAGTGGTTAGCGTTGTCACCGCACAGCAAGAGGTTCTCAGGTTCGATTCTCAGCTGGTGCGCCTTCTGTGTGAAGTCTGCATGTCCTCCCCGCAGTTGAGTGATGTTTAAAGACATGCAGGTAGGTGCGTGCGTGAATGCGTGTGCCTTTGTTGAAGGTTGGGTGTTGGGCTGGCACCTCGGCAGTGTAAAAATCTACTCCCAATCATAAACAGACTGCTGTGGCGACCCCTAACTGGGAAAAAGCCGAAAGACATTACTAGTGGAAAACCATCCAATGTTACTAGGATTGGCTTAATTTGGTGAAAATGTTTTTGTCATTATACAGAAAGATTATTACCTACTTCTGTAATGTTTTTATATCTGAGATGTAAATATTGTACATAGTTCCTTTTCAACTGTTGATTATACCTCTCTGTTTATTCTTGCTATGCCACCCTTCTCTTTTCAAATGTTATTTGTTAATAAAGGTTGAAGTGCTGCAAAAAATATGTTCAAAATATGGATGTCAAGGAATTCACCTTCAGAGGAAAGCTCAAGAGGTGAATCTTGGCACCCATATCAAGAACATATAATAAGGATTATGATTAATGAGACATGATCATAATTTTGTAGTTCATGCAATTTTATCTACTGCGTGTACTTATAAAGAAAAAGAAAAGACTGGCTCGACACCGCTATGTAAAACAGTTTTAATATAAAAATATTCCAACAGTGTAACCGCTTTCGGGTTCTCCAACTCTTCATCAGACAATGAAACACATAAAATTCTTCATTTAAAAACCAATGTCAACCAATCAACTGTTAGTATATAACCCGCCTTTTTTGTAATGCAGGTTTTAAAGGTATCATTTCATTTAAACCTGGATACCTGTGTGAGGTAAGTGTGGTTATCCATTTGGACTCTAGGGTCTCTGTAAGAAACTTGATATCACCCCCTCTGACTCCCAACCTTACATTAATGATGGCCTTAAACAAAAAAGTATGTGTGGGGTTGCTCTCCACATGCCTATACAAAGCATTTTGTTCAACCTTGTTCCTCATACAAGAGAGGTGTTGTAGTATTCTAACCTTTAACATGTTGGTAGTCATGCCTACATAGTAGGCCAAACATTGTTGACACTCCGCTAAATAAACCACATGTTTTGTCCTGCAGGTTACCCTAGCCTTAAAATGAAAAATCCGACCATCTACAGGATGCAAAAAAGCTGGATCCTTATTTATGTTAATGCAAGCTTTACAATTGCCACATGGCAGTGTTCCAGCTTTATTTATCAAAGGTTTATTGCCAGAAACACCCTTCTCTTTGCATAGTAAATCCTTCAGGTTAGTATTGCGTCTGTATCCAAAACAAGGTGTGGGTCCTACTATTTCACATAATCTAGCATCACCCCTTAAAATATTCCAATTACTTTGAACAATGGCCTGAATGTCAGTGATGTTACTGCTGTATGTGAAAAACATTTTGACTCTGTTGGATTTTCTATGCTTACGCAAGGGGCATATCTCATCCTGATCCTTCCTCAACCAAGGTTTATATTTCTTAGTTCTTTCCAAAACACTATGATTTATCTTAGTCTGTACCATACTATCATTATACCCTCTGTTGTTGAAACATGCCTTCAAATTGTTCACTTCAGTGTCATAATTATCATCATCTAAGCACAATCTTGATGCCCTGCATAACTGTCCTTGAACTATATTGGGAAACAGATACCGGGGATGCATACTGTCGAACGACAATAAATGATTGGTCCAACAATCTTTTTTATATAAGCTAGAAGAGTAACCACCTGAATCATATGTGATTCTGGTATCTAAAAAATCTATCTGTTCTGTAGAATGAGTCATAGTGAATCTAAAAAACGAAGTGGTAGAATGCAAATACTCAAGAAAATTATGTAACATTTCCACACTTCCCTGCCAAAACATAAAAACATCATCAACAAAACGTGCATAGGCTCCTACATATTTTGCCCAACTAGCATTGTTGATAATAGTCTCAGTCTCCCAATAATGTAAGACCAAATTAGCATATGTATTGGCACAGGGGGTGCCCATGGCCACCCCCTGTGCCTGCCTATAGGCCTGTTGTCCACCAATGAAAACATTGTTCTCCAACACTAGAGACAATAGGGTGCAAATTAAGGTCACCTTATGCTGTTCCTCACCCATACTACATAAAACATGTTCTATGGCTTTAATACCATAGCAATTACCTATCACGGTAAAAAGACTTTGTACATCCAAAGTAACCATTATGGTGTTTCTATGAGACCCTTTTAACTCATACGCCCTTACCATCTGCAGAAAGCCTTTGGTATCCTTCAGGATATTTTGTATCCTATCTACATAGGGTCTTAATGTGTGCTCCAACCAAATGGAAGTGTTTTTTTTTTTTTTTTTTTTGTTTAAGGCCATCATTAATGTAAGGTTGGGAGTCAGAGGGGGTGATATCAAGTTACTTACAGAGACCCTAGAGTCCAAATGGATAACCACACTTACCCCACACAGGTATCCAGGTTTAAATGAAATGATACCTTTAAAACCTGCATTACAAAAAAGGCGGGTTATATACTAACAGTTGATTGGTTGACATTGGTTTTTAAATGAAGAATTTTATGCGTTTCATTGTCTGATGAAGGGTTGGAGAACCCGAAAGCGCTTACACTGTTGGAATATTTTTATATTAAAACTGTTTTACATAGCGGTGTCGAGCCAGTCTTTTCTTTTTCTTGCTAAGTATCTTGTTTCATTTGGACTGGTTGACTTTGGCTTCAGCGTGTACTTATAAGTTACAGAAAAAAATGTAGTTGAACAAAATATTTTACTGACTTTCAAGGCCTTTCAATAGTCAGTAAAACATACTGCTAACAGACAGCAGTCAGTTTCCATGTGAAGATCAAATGACTTTAAAAGCCGTTAGACATTTCATTTTGTCACACTTTTTGCATGTAAGCATAGCATAGCAAAGTATCTAACAGTTTGAAAGTTGTTTTACATTCTTCTGCTGTTCTTTACTGACTAGCACGTCCCTCTGATAATCTCTAGGATGAGACCTAATCTTCATAGCGCTTACCAGTGGTTAACAAAAAGCTTTTTAAGCATTTTCTGATATCAGAAAGGTATGTAAAAAGTTTGGGCTAGATTCACGAAACCTCTGTGTAAGACTTAATATGTCTTACTCGGAGGCTGCAGTTGAATGGTATGACGTCAGCATGCCATGCATATTTATGAGGGCATGCTGAATCATACCCAAGTCTAACACGGTCCATGTAGGAAAGTAGGGGGTGTGTCCGATTGCCGAGTACAGCAAAGGGACACGCCCACAGAAGAGTCAGAGTCCTGAAAGTAAACACCCACTAGCGAGTCCGCTGAAATGTCAAGGAACACAACACCACACATCCACACAGACTAAACCCTACTGAAAATATGTAAAATGTAAAAATAGCAGTTTCCTTTTTTTTTTAATTTCCAAAATGTTTGCCCGCATTTGCGCTCGTTTGCGTAGGTATGACCTTCGCTCAACCACAGTTAGCAGATATGACACTGAAAAGCATATAAGATCTACATATGCAAATTAAGCAAAGTAGCAATAGCGTAGCGGTAGAGACGTCGCCCAAAGAATAGGTAGTCACGGTTCGAGTCCCAGAACATCCCCCTCCATTTTTCTTTAAATAAGTATGAAACAATTCCCCGATATATATAAATTTAATTTAAGTAAAATGTAATGAAATGGCCCATGTATTTCTGAACAAAACCTATATTATGTATATATAAAAAGGATCATAATTACTCGTAGCTTAGCAGCGCTTTAACAAGCTTAATATGAGCGCCCGTAGCTGAGCAGCGCTTTAACAAGCGTAATATGAGTGCCCGTAGCTGTGCAGCGCTTTAACAAGCTTAATATAAGTGCCCGTAGCTGAGCAGCGCTTTAACAAGCTTAATATGAGTGCCCGTAGCTGGGCAGTGCTTTACCCAGCTTAATATGAGTGCTTATGGGTAAATAATGCGTTACCCAGCGTAAGCCGTTTGCGTGGAGCTGTGCAGCGCGCCAACCAGCTTACCATAGGGCAACGTTGGGCAAGCTGTAGCAAAGTTGCCTTTACACACAGACACACCTACTAGCCTGTCTAGACAGTAGTAAAATAAAAAAGCAATGGCAAGGATCGAACCCGAGATAATGTGCACCATAGTCAAAGTACTGAACCAGTAAGCCATGACAGTTGTACTGAGAAATACAGTATTACCATACATATAGGAATGAATGAAAATATAGCCATGACAAAGCAGGTTTGCTGTAAGCAGAGAAATATCCAAAACGGCCAATCACAGATAAGTGCGGGAAAACCGGCATATATAAGCCCCATAGGCAGGAATACACACCATAACTGATTTTGGTACCCATTTGCAGTCAGGATGGCATGTGCAGGAGAGGGAAATCGCTTTAGAGCACAAAGGTGGGGCGTTGAGGAGTCAAAACATATGGTTTGGCTCCTAGTCCATGATCATGAAGCGCACCTCATGCAGGGCCAGGTTCAATGGGGAGCGGAACCGGTTGGCACATGATCTCACCAGTGCCACAGGCATTCCGAGGACTGGTGAACAGGTCCGTCACCACCATGCGGACCTGAAGAGACGAAAGGAGGACCAACTGAACTGATGGATCCAGGAGGCCCACCAAATGCCCAATGCCCCACTACTGAGTAAGTATCCATGTAATTAAGTATGTAAGAAATGCTAACCTAGCCTACAGTATGGATAGGTATGTTACAATATTCTTTCATTTATATTACAGCTGCAGGTGTTCGTTCCGCGAATCGGCAAGTCTATGCTGATAGGCTGTCGAGGTTGCGCCACCAGGCAGGTTAGTAATTATTCTGCTGGTATTGTTATAGAATATAAGTGGGACAGCTTGTAAAAGAGTTCAGTGTTGTAACCCAGTAATAAAGGTCAAATAAGCCTAGAAGAAAGATTCTGCTAGTATTGTAAGATTAGATAAGTGATGCAGCCTGGAAAAGAGTATTGCAATCCAGTAATAAACATTAAACAAGTCTCAAATACAGTTCCCACCTGTATTGTAATATCAGATAACTGCTTCAGCCTGAAAATGAGTGTTGTAATCAATCAACAAAGGATAGACAACTGTCGAATACATCCTTGTAAATTTTGCCATATGAAATAAGTGAGTCAACTGGAAAGGATTGTTGTAACCCAGTAATAAATGTTAATAAAGCCTAGAATTGAGTACCATCCTGAAATGTAAATATAAAATAAGTGAGAGAGTGTGAGAAACAGAGTTTGAAGCTACCAAGAAAGCTGTAATGAATCTGGAATAAAGGTATACTGCATTCACTACATAATGAAATGAATGAGACAGCCACAACCAAAGAGTGAAATGTCTTTAATAAAGTACAGAACCTGGACTGTGTCTGTCCCACAATTTGAATATGTTGCTGTACCCTTGCATTATGGAGATAGTATGGTTGTATGAAATGCTGAACATCCACAGTTGTCTAGACCCAAATAAATCAAATGTAGCAGGATGCTTTACCTGAACACAGCCAGATATGAACATATATGAATAAAAATGGAATGTATATTAATGTAGCAGTAACATCCCCATCACCAACATTCCTAAGGTTATATACAGGAAACTGTACTAATACATGTAGGGGATATATATCTGCATCTACTAGGAATGTACAGTATATGTATAGGTAGTTTAAGTTGTTAATGTAATATTTCTCCACCCTACCCTATTTTCACAAATTATGCCATTCCACATCAAACTGGGTATGTGTATTCTCACTTAATTCCCATGGACATTTGTCCTTTTGGTTTATACATATCTGCATGTACGTTGATGCATGTGCCCTGTTTACATATCCAAACCTGATGGCCTGTTGCCACCAATCAACCCTGCATGCTGTTGGAATGTCCACTGTTGTTCTAAATATGCATGTGTTATGTTTGCTGCTCAATGTTCAGAATTCATGTGTGTTTGCTTAATGGGAATACTGATGCATGCTGTTACAACTAATTTTGAATGGTGTTGTTTGTTACTAACCCAAAATACCATAAAATACTGCTAAACATAGGACAACAGGGAAGGCGGGTTCCAGCGGACCCACCTCTCCCACCTCAGCTGGCGAGTGCACTTGGCACCAGTGCCCAGGCCGGGACCTCCTCCTCTGGTGGCCCCGTGCCACCTTCGGGTGGAAGCACTGCAGGGGATGGGGCTCATCCCCCCTCTGCAAGCATGGCCGGAGGAGAGCCTCCACTCACCCTCCATACGGTCCGGTCTGTGGTGCGTAGTGAGATCAAGCGTTCTGTGACTGATCCCCTATGCCAGCTTGAGGCGAGAGTGGCGCAACTCATGGGTGTGCCCACCCATCCTATCCAGCCCCCAGCACAGCCCTGGCCTAGGCTGTGAAGGCGCAGTGGTAACTGCCCATGAGTGGGGATCTCAGTTCCACTGTTGCCATCTGTGGGCTCATGGGCTTGCGATATCCAAACATCCGTCCCCGTCAATTGTGTTTACCCCCCACATGTGTCATACTCCGCCCCTGTATGCATCTTGTTTGTCTCGTCTGTTAACCTCCCCAACCTACCTCTCCAAATATACCTACTTCCTGTATCTCACATTCCACTCTCACCTGAAAAAAAAATAAAAAAATGGCACTCTGTTCCCACAAAAAAATTACGCCCCATACATAGCTGCCCATTTCGCATACATGTCTGCTGGACATGTAAACTGATAATTACAATTGGCTGTACAACATATGTTGTTGTCCTCACCCCTCTCTCAGGGATGGAAGGTGTCAAATGTCACTCTAAATTTCTAACATATGCACAGCTGTTGCTGGTAAGGAATTGGGCAGCTATGGGCCTTCCCTACATCCTTCCTGCACATCCCGAGCTTGTTTTCCTACTGTCCTACCCTTTTTGTGCCCCCCTTTTCACCACTTTCCTATTTCCCCATTTTCTTTTCTTTAAAAGAAAATAGCATGGGTGTTATTGGGAGTAAGCACTTTTAAGCAGTAGTCAGTGGGTGTGCGCTTGTGTGCGCTTAGCTAAGCGCAGATAAGTGTAGCTAAGCATCGCACAAACTCACGCAAACCCGCTTACAACTGCTTAAAAGTGCCTTAGTCACTCTGTATGACAAGGCCTGTAGTCTGCTCATCAGCAAAATAAAATACACCTGTCAGTCTCGAACCCTGGACCTTGGAAACACTAGACTGCATGAATTACCACTGAGCCACAGCAGATATACAAGAACTTGGTGCTGAAAGAAATATATCATGAAATACAAGGAGTGAATGTAAAGGGAAAATAGGAAGGCCATTACACAAAGCTTGTTCTGTGTATCTTTACTGGCAATTTTTGTGGAATTGCATTACATTAGTGTGATAAGAGAAACAGCCATGCTAGTAGGTAATAATGTTACAGTAGCACCCTACAAACCCCACACAGTATCAGAGCAGGATAAACACCGCCATATTTGAATAGGTAAGAGGCCAGACCTCCCAACTGTGACTGATTTACAGGGATGTCCCTGATTTGCAAACAAATGTTAACTGTGCCCCACTGACTCCCTGTGAAATGTACTATCAGTAGGCAGAAAGGTGGGGAATCCCACGTAATGGTAACTGTCAATAAGTTACAGTAGACACTACTTGCATGTCAGAAATGGTGTAGTAATACATATGCTCAAAATACCCCACAGTCACAACTGCAGAATATCTGAAATATATCACGGGTGTATCCCACTGATATGTACCTTTCCCTGAAGCTGGTCAAATATATACCTGAGAGTATCTGAGGCCTGGAAGTGTCAGAAACACACAGGCATATTAGCCTGTCTGCTGTTAAACACTCTGCAAATAGCTTAAACACTCTGCGAATAGCTGTAGAATTACTTCCACAAGCATGCCCTTATGTAGGAGTACAACACAGAAATATCAAAGGATGTAGCCATCTAACATACTAATGACAGTATAGCAGTTCACAAGCACTGCATGTGCCTGATATTCATACTTGTTAGTACAATATACTTAGTTGTCCTCACCCCTCTCTCAGGGGTGGAAGGTTTCAAATGTCACAGCAAATGTCAAACATATGTACAGCTATTGCAGTAAAGAAATGTACAGCTATGGACCTTCCCTACACCCAGCCTGCACATCCCTAGCTGGTGTCCCCACTGACTTCCTGCTTCCCACTTACAACTGTTTAAAAGTGCCTTATTCACTCTGCATGACAAGACCCCAGTACTGCTTAGCAGCAAAATAAAATACCTTTGTAAGTGTCAAACCCCAGACCTTGGGCTCACCAGACTGCATGAAGTACCACCAAGCCACAGCAAACATATAAGTGAATGTAAATGGAAAACAGGAAAGCCATAGCAACACATTCCAGTAAAGACAAATATCAGGCATTCAAGGAGTGAATGTAAAGGGAAAATAGAAAAGACATAGCAACACATTGCAAGAACTACTGTTGTATGCCAGTTAATCCACAAATCCCACAGGAAAGTACATACTCCCATGCAAACAGTGTTAGCATTAGCAGGTGTGAGTTAACATACACACTGAGAAGAGTGCACTGGAAGAAGCAACAGTCAGGTTTCAGTACAACATGCATTTCAGTGGCTACAACACAGCCTCAGATATGAGAGATATACCAACCTTCTGACTGACACAACAGTGTCGACAGCAAACCAGCATGATCCCCACCTTGCAAAACTGAAAGGCCTATGCCTACCTAACCTATCATTTTATAGCAGTGTCCTGAAATCACAGTGAGAACTGCAATTACCACACAGTTGGCTGCATGCAATTACTAAATGCTGGCCACCAATTGGTGCAGAGGCCATCACATGCACATGTGCAGATACCTACAAAAGCAGCCTGTACTGCCAGTCCACACATGCAATAATATCATTGCAACAACTGGAGGGAGAGAGAGAGAGAGAGAGAGAGAGAGAGACAGATATAGATAGAGACAGAGACAAAAAAAAAAAAAAAAAAGTCAGCAAGCAAGCCAGCAAGCAGGCCAGCAAGCCAGCCAGCAAGCCAAAAGAAAAAAGCTGTCAGAGACAAAGGTAATGTAAACTATATAATCTAATAATCTACATACTGTGAACCCTCCATATCTGTTAGCAGTCTGTATCTATATGTATATGCAGATGTGCATAGGGCAAGGGACATACTGCAACTGTTAGTGAAGGCTGGACATACATATGTAGTTGAAGGTTGCTATGTGCACATATCAATATAGGTTGTAGTGTGTGGCATTGAAAACAGCATGCAGTGCAGGTATATGTCATGTGGTGGTGAACTTCTGTGGGACTGAGCCAGTGAGGCCTGCTACAGCCTGAGGACAGCATAATGCATTCTGCACAACACTGTGCAATATCATTACAGAATGGTATGTCTCACAACTGTTTCAGAAGTGATATTCCCACCATGAAAGGTGGGCAGTCTATGTGCCTACATGTGCATGTATATGTACAGCAATGGATGTTTATAAGTGTATATATATATATATATATATATATATATATATATATATATATATATATACATATATATATAATAATCTCTCTATATATATATGCATATATATAATAATCTATATATATATATAGATATATATATATATATATATATATAGTATGTATATATATATATATATATATATATATATATATATATATATATATATATATATATATATAGATACACACATATATGTAGATATGTATATATATATATATATATGTAGATATGTATATATATATATATATATATGTAGATATGTATATATATATATATATATATATATATGTATATATATATATATATATATATATGTGTGTATATGTATATATATATATATATATATATATATATATATATATATATATATATATATATATATATATGTATATATATATATATATATATATATATATATATATATATATATATATGTATAAAGAGAGAGAGAGAGGGACATGGGGCAGATGTACTGCAACAGGTGCCTGGTGACCAAGGCATGGACTGAACACCAGTGTTGATACTGCAGTACCATACCCCATTCCAAAACATGTTACCCACTAACTACCACATAGGTGGTTGCCTGCCTACCACTGGAGGTGTCAGAAGGGGACATGGGACACAGGTGTAATATAGCCTCCCCTTTGATATCCACAGTGGCACACTAGTCTTGTAGTCCCTGCACATGGTACGTGTCATCACAAAAGGTGTGTCAGCTAGGGAAATGTAAGTCAGTGTGCCCCTCTACACCTCACAATGTCCTATGCAGTATGTACCTCCCATGAGAACTACAGCAAATGGAAAGGCCACAGACATACCCAACAAAGACTGATAATGCCCTCAAACACATTCCCTATGCAGACTGACTCACAAAACCACAACTAGAGTGCCTTGCATACTTCCTATACAGAGGTTACCACTGCTGGACATACAGAGTTATGTCACACCCATACCAGTCGGCCAACCACCATGGCAACACCTCACAATCCGTCCAGCCTACATGACATAGGGCCCTAATCCGTGTCACTGCACTAAACAGCACATGCTGGAGGTACAGGTTTCTATACACAAATATGCCATACCCTGGACTAAACCACCCAGCATTAACAAACAAGGCTCCTTATTAGTAGATGTCATACATACCCCTGATGAATGTTATGGAGATAGGTAATATGCCCTGTGAGTCACCTCTGTGTAACCATTTCACAAGAGCAAGTAAAATCACATTATATGTGTCCCAAAGGGCAGGGTAGCATATGGCTAGGCTGCCCTAGGCCCAGCACCAATAGCATAGTACCTACCTATGACACAATGCACACACACATGTACTCAGTGCAATACCAGCTATGTGAGGTTGAATGAGTGTGGCACTGACTGTGTGCAAGGTCTGTAAAGGTGTGATAGCTTAGCATAAGTTTGTGTCTGTCATGGTAGTTTGTGTCGTAGGTGTGAGGCCAGAGAAAGATGTGTCAGTTATCGGGATGCAAACACAGTAGATTTGCATATGTTGTGCTGTAGTTCTCTGTGTACAACTGTGGTGTCCCATCGTAGGCAGAAGCAATACATGTATGCTCAGTAAGTGGTACTGCTGTTGAATCCAGCTCACATATGAACTGTTGTACTACCTGAAGTTGTAGGCCTAAACACTACAGTATGGTGTATGTTCACATTCCCTGGTAACACTGTCTGGTGTGTTTCCTGTAGTCTGCACAGATTACATACCTCATGCATAGGTATCTGTAAGTAGGGGCACACAGTACTAAAAGGTACACAGTTAAAGCTCATCTGTGTCGTCATACATTTGTGTGTTGTATGTATGTGTAATGTGTGTGTAATGATGCCTGCACCATGGCCGCAATCACATGTGTGTTACAGGGTATGTGTGTGTACCTGGCAGCATGTATACTCTGTGACAGCAGTATGCTGGCTATATTAACAACTGTGCGCATATGTCAGGTAGGGATATGGCATCAAAGACTAGGGTGGATTACCATTGAAACTGTAAATGTGCATTGCATTCATTGCATGGGATGACAATATTCTTCATCCATTAGCTTGATACATACCCCCAGTGTGAGGTTGTGCATTGTATCCCAAACAGTGTGCCGAGTGCTGGTGTATACTAGTTTGTTGTATGTATTGTGGCAGGCACTGTCAGGCAGTTGTGGGCTGAGCACTGATATGTGGTATTGAACATGTGTATCCCCTGATAGACAGACAGGTGCTATATATGGCAGTTAAGTGATATCAGTACATTAGAATATTAAGTGTGCCACATGACTTGCTCACATATTTTTCTTTTCCTTCCAGGGTGATGGTGCATCAGCGTAACCCACCTTATACAGCAGCAGAGGATCAGGAGATCCACCAGAGCCTGGTGCAGAATTTCTCTGTGCTGTTTTCCAGGACCAGCCAGAACCAGCATGAGAGGGCTGCACTGTGGCAAGATCTTGTCTGTTGGGTAAATGACATAGGCATGCATAACCGGACATATGAGCAGGTACGCCATCACTGCAGTGATTTAATTAGACATGTCCGGCAGTGTGCATCTGATATCCACAGACAACAGCTTGCCACAGGTGGTGGGGTACCTATCCACCCCCCCTCAACAGTGTGGAGGAGCACCTCCTAAGTGTTGTGGCTCCAGGCCATCAACAGCAACATCCACAAACATGTGTCATCATGGAAGCCGGAGCCACCCAGCATGTTGAAATGGAGTGTGCAGGTAACATGCCATATCTGTAGTTGACTGGTCTCTGTACTGGTAGTTTATGCGTGTGGGAGATATGTACTGTGTGTGTAGCTGTTAACCTGCCTATTCTTCTGCAAGACTGATATTCTGAGCATAATATGTACGCCTGTGAAAGCCACCTGTTGTACTACTGTACTTTATCATACTCACAGTATCAATGGCACAGTTGTGGCCACTGGCAATCACTGTCATATTTTTGCAGGTCCCTCTGAAGTGACAGCAAGGCAGCCAATCGATGCTGGTAAGTGTGTAATAACAATACTATTGCTAATGACATGTGCATGTCATATGGAGGTGTAGTGTGTGCACATGTATCACTTACGCATAATGCATTCTGTGCATGTTTGCTGTGAGACTATGCATATCCCATTATTCTCAGTAGCTGCCTCACTCACATGCAATACACAGAGCATGACACAAATGTGTGGCAACACAGTACTGGACATTGTACAGGCATATCTGATACACATGTACACAACACACACATGTTTGGCATAGACATTACACCTTAGCCTGCTACACATGTCCAATTATGACACCTGCTGTATGGCCACCCTTCAGTATCCCACTTATCCTCTACGCAGCACACATAATATACCTGAGTGGTAGAGGCCTACCCTGTCTTTAAGCAACAGTCTTGAACAAATAATACATTCATGTTAGGCAATGCTCACTATTGGCCACCTTACACACCCATGTAACAAGTGGCTGTGTAATTGCGGATGTAGTCATGTTACTGCACTTCAGGTACAGCGTGCTAGCTGCCTGTCTGGCACACATTATTATTGTTGACTAACCACAAGAAGCATGTTGATCATGGCTCACATTACTACACCACATCCAGTTCCACTGACCAAAAAAGTACACATAGCAGTAATTGCGTAGCACCGTCATGTGTTTTTTTTGTGTGTGTGTGTGTGTGTGTGTGTGTGTGTGTGTGTGTGTGTGTGTGTGTGCAAATATATGCACACATAGCTTGTAACACTTACACAGCATTGTTATGTCATTGTACACATTGTGTCCCAGGGTGGAGACAATCACTGAACAACTACACACAACCATCAAGTACATGTATACTGTTATTAACAAGGGCTGTCTACACTTGCACTGCATGTTCCTGCGTAACACATAATCTGCATGCTGACACATGTGCAGTGATGTTTTTCCTTGTGATACTGTCACCACCCCTCAAACAGTATTGTGTATGTGTTGGATTGCAGGTGTGTCTGTGTTTGTATCTGCTGTACTGAGGAGTGTGCCTGTGTGCCTGTGTGCCTGTGTGCATGTGCGCCTGTGTGCATGTGTGCATGTGTGCCTGTGTGCATGTGCACCTGTGTGCATGTGTGCATGTGCACCTGTGTGCATGTGCGCTGTGCATGTGCGCCTGTGTGCATGTGCGCCTGTGTGCATGTGTGCATGTGCACCTGTGTGCATGTGTGCATGTGCGCCTGTGTGCATGTGTGCATGTGTGCTAACATCGTGTACACATTTGTAAACTGTGTTTCCCCATCTTCCTCTCACAGGTTCTGATATTGCTCTGGTGGAGTGCAGCAGGGAACCTGAAGCCACTGCAGGGGATTGTGATAATGATGATACATGTGTAATGGCACAGGGAGGTGTGACAGGGTCTGTCGTTGGTCAGCCAATTGACACTACACAGCAGTCAACCCCATCAATGCGCACAGTCATCCTGCCGATACATCCATTGTCACCAATGTCCTTAGCTGAGGGACAGCATACAGTGGGCATTAACCAGGGTAGTGTGGTATCATTGGCACAAGCATCCTCTCACAGCAGCCATGGCCAGATTCCTGACATGGTACCACACAGTCAGATGTCCAGGGGTTCTCGTGGGAGCATCCGTGGTCGTACTGCCCCTGTCAGACATGCCCACAGAGGTCTTTAAACCTCAGCTATGTCCCGGGCTGTAATGCAGGCACAGGCACGTATGGAACGGTACACCAGACAGGGTCTGAGGGAGCTTAGAGCACATTGCACCGCTATGAATGACACTATGCGTGACGTTGCGGCTGCCATCTGTAATTTCAGCAAGGTCATTGATAGACGTTGGGGGGACACATTAAATCTCTTCCACAACCACATGTCCAGGAGCCAGGACAGTGCAGGACGGTTGAGGCGTCGACGTGGACATATGCCAGCAACATCATCAGCTGGCAGTCGTTGAGGACGACAACAAACCCGCAGCTGCTCCCATAGTGCCAGTACCAGCCCCATCAATGCTGGGTCTGTGCTGTCATTATACCATCCTAGAAGACCACGTGCACATGGCTCTGGACAGTCCCAGCAGGGACATGTGTCCAGTCAACAACCCACTGCTTCTGATGACAGTACCCAGTCTGACTTAGTACCTGATACTGTCCATAGCATCCCTGCCAGGACAGGTACAGTGTCCGTGGCCAGAGAGACAGTGATCTGTATGACCTGGCAGGTACAGTCTGTGGCTGTCCACAAACACCTGTATATGGCAGCCATGCGGTGGAACTGTGTGCAAGCATACACACACACATAATGCTAACACCTAGGGCTAACACATACACACACACATCGCATCAACATTGCCCCATGTTGTACTGTTGTCCCTCACTAACACACACACACATACATGTCGATTGGATGTGTCAGTGGCAGACTCTGGCAAATCAAGTACACACCCTGTGCATATGATGAAACTGTGCCACCTCCTGCCATCTGTAACATTGATGCAGGAACAGGATAGCATGGTGCTGATGCACAGGGTGACTACATAGCACTGTAGTAATAATATCATGTTGTTAACAGTACAGTATAATGATATCGTTGTGGGTATATTCAAGCATGCATGATGCATTAACTATAATTGTCATTGTAGTTTTGTATACACCAGTGTTAATTCCCAACGTGTACTGTCTGCACATGTGCCACATGGCTGTTGTGTGTACCTGTGCCTGCATGTGTTGGGGTTTGGACAGTACATGTGTGATGTTTGCAGCACAGAGTTGCAGGTGTACATTTGTGAACATGGTTAGCTGTGGGTGATACGGTTTCCATATGTCAATGGTCTGCATTCTGGTACTATACACAGCCTACATAGCCTGACATTCTGTGGTCATTACATGCTGTCTCCTCAACTGATACACAGATGTAGGAACCTGGTGTCAGTGATATCCCTGCAGTACTACACTATACCATTAGCCATTCTTACTGAGCCCCACACATCCCTGGGAACAATACTCTTTGGCATATAGCAGTCTCACGTACATGTCAACACACTATGGATATGTCCATCCACGACTGCAAATGCATACAGTGGCCTACAATGCATTCTATACATGACACACCTAACCACCACAAGGGTATCATACAGACAGATACCTGTTGTCCAAGCCATGCTGTATTGCTGTAATGCAACTGTAGCATTGTCATCGGCATGTAGTTAACATAGTATTCCAACAGTACCATGTAGGTGGTAGCACTCATCATGTAGAACGGGTAATGGTGTGTACATCTGGACAAGTGTTATCTTGTCTATCCTGTGCTATTCACATTTCCAAAGGTATTCTGCAGTCCCTCGGTGTATCACCTAAGCAAGACAGTGTCTGTATGCATATCGGCAACAGTTGCCATACACCTACGCTGGGTGTCCATCACTCACAGACTTTGCTGTGTTTTAACATGTCTGACATATACTCCAGACATGAACCCTCACCCACATTAATCTATCAAAGCTTTCATGGGTGTGTGTCACATAGTTGGCCTAGGACACAGATCACTGCGGTAGCCTGCAATGTCAGCAACATACAGGTATGGCCTAAGGTCTGGTAAGCTGTGACACATGCTGGCAAAGGTAACAACTGTAATCATATGAGGCAGGCTTCACACACAGGAACTATTAAAGGTCACAGGTACATATCTGTATGTGGCACACATACCTGATGTGTGCATTGAAATTACTGTTATAATAATATGTCATACAATAATAAAAGCAAATCACACAACACATTGACAAACTGTGTGACAAACACACACATGTCATTTGTAGGATTCAAACCCCTATCTAACTATGTTATGATATTTGAGAGAGACGCATTAGCACAGCACGCTATTCACATTACTGGATAATTTCCCTTCTCCTGCTGTATTTATAGGGTGCTGACATCATCAGTCTTTCCAAAGAGGAATGTACATCTTTTAGTGTGTTATCCCAGTCTTCAAAAAGGCCATTCCTTTCACAGAGACTTGCATACATACACACCCCCCTGCCACCCCACACACACAGCATTTGCAGGATTCAAACCCCTACCTAACTATATTATGACACTTGAGAGAGACGCATTAGCACAGCGCGCTGTTCGCATTACTGGATGATTTCCCTTCTCCTGCTGTATTTATAGGGTGCTGACATCATCAGTCTTTCCAAAGAGGAATGTACATCTTTTACTATCCCTCAGTATGGGGGATAACAATATCTATGTATTAACAGACACCTAGTACAGGGTCACATATGCACACTGGCACTGCCAGGTTATGTTCTATACCATGCTTCGTGACCAAAGGACTTGTAACACTCAACACAAGTAGGGGGTGTATCTATATACATCACAGATACACACACACCTCTGGGTTGGTACCACTGCACTAAGCATGACAGGCCATACATATACAACTACTATTGTGCAAAACCACCTTTTGGTTTGGTGTGTAGTTCAGACCACCCCCCCATACCCAGGAACTGCACCCGGATTTCCTGGGAACAGTGTAGGATATGAAGGTCTTCACACACTCCATTATAGTGGTTGACTTCAGGTACACAAATATTGACTGGGGATACTACTCAGGCCCTCAACAACATCACCCTACAGCCACTACAATTTGTGGATCCATGTGCTATGGCACAACCAGTCACCACACCCACAAGGGGAAATACATATTGGACCTGATCATCACCAACATGGGGACTCTGTGTTCCACACCAGAGGTAGAACCCTCATTGTTAAGATCAGATCAAAAACAACTTTCCCTGGACATCCATATCCCGTCCCCACCCCCAGCTAAGGAAATCACGGTAAAGAATTTCTCAAAAGCAGACTTTGCACTTGTGAAGACTGGGGTGGAATACTTCAAAGGCCCTGTGCTGGAGGATAATACAGCCCAGTCTGCAGAATCCTTTACAAATGCATTATATGAGCACCTGCAGGTATGCATTGACCATGCTATCCCAAATAAAACCATGACTCCTCCAAAACAGGAGACCTGTCTGGTTGACCCTGGCCATATATAAGCTGTACAACAGAAGGAGGAAGCTACTACATAACAGAGCAATATCCCACAGAGGGAGGACATCTCTGAACAGTATTGGCAAGACACTTCAATCCCTCATATAATCATCACTTGCACATTTTGACAGTGAAATTGACCAGACACTACAGATAATCACAAGGCCTTCTTTAGTTATGTCAGGAATATGTGTGGAAACAACACAGATATGCTCTGAATTGTTGCATAACAGCACAAAATATGCCAAACCTACGGACATAGCCTACACCCTGGCAGACAGAGTCTGCACAAATGCCCCCCCCCCCTTACCCCCTAAGGGTACAGATGCCTATCCCAAATGAATGTAACCTCCCTGACATCACAGATGCACAGGTGACAGGTGCCCTCTCCACAGCAAATAACACAGCATATGTATGGGACCGGACGGTGTCCCAGGCTGTGTCCTACACGAGCTCTGAGTAGAACTGGACACTCACATTAAGTCACTGTTCCAACTTAGCCTTACTACAGGATATGTACCCTGAGAATGGCATACAGATACAGTGCTCCCACTCCACAAAGGTGGTGCCACAATGGACCACAGGAACTATCACCCCATAAGCCTGACTAGTGTGGTAGAAAAAGCTATGGAGCGTATTATCATGGAAGTCATAATCAAAAACATTGTGAGCCTCCAGACAGTGGATCATACACAATTTGGCTTTGTTAAGGGCAGATCTTGCCTCTTACACATAGTTCATATCTTTGAAACGGTTACTGAAGCCATGGATGAGGGCAAGGTAGTTCACACAGTCTACCTGTACCTTTCAGAAGCCTGCAACACAATACCCCACTCAGGCATCATACATATGCTTACCAGCTTAAATATCAACCCCTATATCGCTAGATGTTTTGCTATCTGCCTCAGGGATGGAACCCACATGGTCAGAATTGCAGGTGCCATGTCCAATTCCAGACCAGGTACAACTGGTGTCTCACTGGGCTCAGTTGTGGGACCTGTCCTGTTTGGTATGTACTTCTCTGAGGTTCAGACTAACATGGGGGGATTATGTCTAACAAACGTCACAGATGACTGCTAACCGGGGACCATAAGCAACACTGCAGCTGACACATGCTTCCTCCATAAGGGTCTCACAGAGATGGATGCTTGTTGCTAGAGCCATGGCCTCGTGCTAAATGCTAAGAAATGCATAGTCATCCCCTTTGGGCAAAACAAGGTGCACACAAATCGCCACATAAGTGGTAATCCATTAAGTACAGAAGATGTATTTACAGATTTGGGGACCAACATAGATTGTAACCTCTCATTTGCTAATCACATTGACAGAGTCATTGCAAAGACCTTTATATAGCCCTCCTTATCACATGGGGGTTTGCATGCAGATCATGGGAGGTCATTGTGGCCCTCTACTAGTCACTCATCAGGCCCATGTTTGACTACAATGGCCCTTTTGGGGTGTACCTTACCCAACACCTGCAGCAACTACAGTGTCCACAACAGTACCTCCCCAAGAGGATCATGGGCTACACACAGATGTCCTATGCAGCTCAACTAATGGATCTCCAGCTCTACTCAGTTGCTTAACGCCTACTCAGAGGTAATCTATGCCTGACGTACACAGCCATGTCAAACCCAGAAGTAATGGACATGCTCCATCTCATAACATCCAAGACCCTTAGAGCTACACACTCCAGGGACTTAAACCTCAGCAAAAAACTCAATAGGACATGCTGCAGGGACAGATTCATTACCCAGAGGCTCCCCTCACTCTGGAATTGAATCCCAGTTAAAGTTAGACATAACCCCTCGCCAACCCTCTTCCAGCAAAATCCAGCCGCATGGATGGGAAATTGCATATTCTCCCCTGGGATCTCCACTGTGTCCCTACTTGACAGAGGCACAGCAAACTAGCCTTGAAGGGTGCCTTCTGTGACCTACTTTATAGAGGCACAGTAGGCTACTCTACTGGGGAGGCGGACGCCAAATACACTCTGCCTAGGCTTATGAATTCCCTAGGGCAGACAGCCTAGCCTCGACCTCTGCACCTATGTTTATATTGGGGATGCGCAATATTTGTTGTTGATACTGTTTGCAGATCTTTATTGCCGTAGCTTTCCCAGTTTCTATGAACAACTTGTGTATCTGCATAACATATTTGATCGTGACAGGGTTCCAGTATATTAATATATGTGTCTGTTGTCATTTAACTGTGTGCACAGGGCAGATTGCTGGATCGTGGGAGGTTCCTGGCTTAACACATACAACTGCCAGTATGTGTGGCCGACTGCTATACTCAGACATGGCCTAAGTGTGTGAGCATGCCCAGTTCAGGCTTTCCATGGTTTATTGCCTGACATATGTCTCATTTATCCAAGTGTGTGAGCATGCCCAGTGTGACGTTTCCATATGTTGTGATCTGAAGTCCACTACATTTGTGGCTGTGTGTGAACATGACCAGTATTGACATTTATACTGTGTGTGTTGGAAGTCATGTTGTGTTCTTACTGCCAGACTCCTTTGTGTCATAACTCAACAGGGATTATGCTGTGCCTGCAGGGTTTCCATGGGATAGTTTGCAAAGACTTGTAACATTCTTTCATACTGGCTAAACACTGCAATACTGTCATGGGGTAGTGGTTCAGTACTTTCACTATGGTGCACAGTATCATGGGTTTGAGTCCCATCACTGCTTTAAATGTTCATACTGAGCAGACCAGACTGGTTGAGGGCCAGTTGGGCAACTAGGAGCATGTTGCATTTTGTTCAGCTATGGCCTACTTAAACCAGGCTTGTCCGACATTGCAGTGTATTCACCAACTTGGGTGGACATTGCCATACATTACTCCACATTGACCACAGTTGTACTAGTTGGTGTGTGTGATTCTGTTCATAGGTTCATGCTAGGCTAAATGTCCTAGGGCATTTATAATCCTAGCCAGAGTGTGTTTGGCTTTCAGCACACATTTTAAGTGGAGTTTGCCATGACATTTTTCAAGGTTAGTATACTGTGCCTCTGTCTAACAGTGACATAGAAGCGATACCCAGGGTAAACCTACAATCTCCCATCCACTCATTCAGATTCCTCTTGAAGAGATTCAGTGAGGGACTCTGGCTAACCTGGAGTGGGAGTTTACTCAAGAGTGGAGGGAGCCTCTGGGTTATGAATCTGTCACTCCAGCATGTCCTATTTATTTCAGTCCTGAGGTTCAGGTCTCTTGAGCGTGTAGCTTGATGGGATTCTGATTTTCCAAGGTGCAGCATTTCCAATGATTCCAGGATGGACATGGCTTTATACATCAGGCACAGATCACCTCTGGGCAAGTGGTATGCCACTGAGTGGAGCTGCAGTTTCTTTAACCGGGCAGCAAATGGCATGAGTTTGAGCCCTTTGATCCTCCTGGTGAGATACCTTTGTGGTCTTTCCAGCTGCTGCAGGTGTCTGATAAGGTACATCCCACAAGGGGCATTGTACTAAATTATGGGCCTGATGAGGGATGAGTAAAGAGGCACGATGACCTCCCCTGATCTAGATGTGAATACCTTCATGATTAGGTGGGCTATATGAAATGTTTTTCTAAACACTTTGGCCACGTGGTTGTCAAATGAGGGATTGCTATCAACTTGGGTCCCCAGTTCCTTTATCACTTCTTCCATACTTAATGGGTTACCACCTCTGTGGTAATTTGTGGTCACTTAATTTTTGCCAAAGGGGATGACTATACAGTTTTTAGCATTTAGCTTGAGGACATGGCTCTGGCACCAGTTGTCTGTTTCTATGAGGCCCTTTTGTAGGATGCTTGTGTCAGCTGGAGGGTCGATTATGGCGCCCAGTTTGCAGTCATCTGCAAACTTGTTCAGCCACAGTCCTTCTGTGTTGGCCTGTACCTCCGAGAAATATATACCAAACAAGGGAGGTCCCAGGACTGAGCCTTGTGGGATGCCACTTGTAGCTGGTTTGGGGTCTGACATGGCTCCAGCATTTCTGACCATATGGGTTCGGTCCTTGAGCCAGTTTGCAACCCATCTATTGACAAAGGGGTTTATAATGAAGCTAGTGAGCTTATCTATAATGACCAAGTGGGGTATTGTATGGAAGGCTTTTGCGAGGTCCAGGTAGGCTGTGTGGACCACCTTCCCCTCATCAATGGCCTTGGTGACTGTTTCAAATGACTCAACCAGGTTTAAGAGGCAGGTTCTCCCCTTAAAAAAGCCAAACTGGGTAGAATCCAGTGTCTGTAGGTCCCCAATATCTTTATTTCTGAGGTCCATGATGATCCTTTCCATAGCTTTGCAGACCAAGCTAGTCAGGCTTCTGGTCCAATAGTCTGCAGTATCCATTGAAGCACCGCCTTTGTGGAGAGGGACCACTGTTGCTGTACACTGCTCTTTGGGTACATATCCTGTGGTAAGGCTGAGACTGAACAGTGGTTTTATGTTTGTGTTCAATTTTTCTTGGAGTTCATGTTGGACACAGCCCAGGACACTGTCTGGTCCCATTGATGCTGTGTGATTTGCTTTGGAGAGGCTGGCTGTTACCTGGGTATCTGAGATGTCAGGGGGCCAGCACTCTGCTGGGATAGATATTTGCCCTTTTGGTGGGGAGGGGGGGGTTGCACTGAACCTGTCAGCTCAGATGTTGGCAATGTCTGTGGGATTGGTGTATTGCTTGTCATTTTGGACTAATTCTGAGCATATCTGGGAATTCCCACCTAGGTTCCTACCATAACTAAAGAAAGACTTGTGATTATCCTTAGTGTCCTGTACAATTTTTATCTCAATGATGGCCTTAGACGATTTTATATGTGGCCGTAGTGTTTCAATAATACTGATCAGAGATGCCTTCCCTTTTTAGGATTTTGCTCTATCATATAGTAGCTTCCTCCTTGTATTGTATGTTTTTTTATGGCTGGGGTCCACCAGACAGGATGCCTGCCTTTGGAGGATTGGATCTTGGTTTTATTTGGGATTGCATGATCCATGGATTCCTGAAGGTGTTCATAGAATGCATTTATAATGGGTTCTGAGGTTTGGGCCATATTTTCCACAGGCACAGGGGCTGTGAAGGATTCCACCTCGGTTTTGAGGAGTGTGACATTTGCTTTAGTGTAATTTTTCACTGTGGTTTTCTGGGCATGGCTGGGATCGGGATGTGAATATCCAGTGAGATTACTCTATGGTCTGATCTTACCAGTGAGGGATACTCTTCTGGTCTTGGGCATAGAGTCCCCATGTTGATGATGATCCAGGTCCAGTATGTTTTCCCCTCTTGTGGGACTGGTAGCAAGTTGTTCCATAGCATTTGAGTTTATAAATTCTAGGAACCTTTGGGCTAGGGTGTTGCTGCTAGGGTAATGCTCCCAGTCTATGTTTGGGTAGTTGAAGTCGCCCAATATAATGGTGTTTGGGGAGACCTTCATATTTTCATGTGTTCTCCAGTCAGCCAAGTGTGGTTCCAAGTGTGGCTATGAACTGGAAGGTGGTTTTACCCGCTGTTAGTTGCACATGGATAGTCTCTGATGCTTCATGCTGTGCCACCAACCTGGGGGTGTGGGTATCTTTGACAAATATTGATACTCACCCACCTTTTGTAGTTTGTTCCATGTTTTGCGGCTGTATAGCATGGTATGAGGTGTAACCTGTTAGTGCTAGGGTGCTCTTGGGAGCCTTGAACCAGGTTTCTGTTACTGCACAGATATCAACATTCTCCATGCTGTGGAGAGTTTGGAGTGCGTGCATCTTGCAGTTTAGACTTCTGGCATTGAGTAGCATTACTTCTAGTTTCTTATCCCTTGTGATACCTATGGAGGTGGGTTTGTCTTTTGAGCCTTACCTAAAAAAGGCACTATGTGGGTGACAAGAGCCTTTGGCAATATCCAAAAGGCCACAGGTGACAGGTGAAAGCCATCCCTAGCAAAGCATCATGTCTTGTCGAGCATGTCCTCCCAGGCTGACAGGCATTGGATCCCCTTTTACTGACACCAATACTTAAGACAATTGTTGTAATTGATCATCTTGTCTTCATATTGTGGCATCATGTTTGGTGAGGGTAGGATGATACTCAAGGTCATCAAGTTTGCATATACTACATGTTGCTAAATGCTGTTTAGCACTACCTTACATTGCTTAACACATGGCCATCATGCCTCAGGTGGTGCTGCAGGGCTGCCTATGTCGGATGCACATACTACACTCCCTGCACATGTTTGAAAGCAGGTTGTGTCAACTTAGGCATCCCTTTCACTATATGTGGGAGTCAGAGAGAGGTATCATTTCCAGGGTTCCTACTGAGCCAGTGTATGTGCTATGCGTTGCCTCTTTGCCAAGGCCAAGGCATACTGGGCACACCTCCTTCTGCTTACTGGGGCAGGCTCAGGTTGTTCCTTCTCCGAGTCACGCTGTGCCTGTGATGGCCTTGGCAATGGTGGGGGGCTGTTTGGCCCAGGCCTATGCTGGTCCAGCTGCAGCTTTTTTCGCAGAATCATATTATGTAGCATAGCACATACCATAACAATTTGGATACATGTAGTTGGTGAGTATTGCAAGGCTCCACCAGATGTGTCCAGGCACCGGAACTGTGACTTGAGCAACCCAAACACACGCTGAATTACATTTCGTGTTTGTGCATGTGTCTCATTATGGCGTTTCTGTTCAGGTGTGTGTGCGTTTCTGATGGGTGTCATCAGCCACGGCTTCAGTGAATAGCCAGCATCCCCCACTAAGTGACCATGTGGGATGTCCCCATTGGCAAATGTCTGGTACAGCTGCGTCAGATGCCAGATATGGGAATCATGGTAGCTTCCAGGGCAGCCAGCACACACATTCATTATTATGGCCTGGGCAGCACACACGACCTGGCAGTTGATGGAGGGGAAGCCCTTGCGGTTAATGTAGGCCCTACCCCGCTCACCGGCTGGTGCTTTGATGTGTATATGCTTGCAGTCTATTGCACCCACTACCTCAGGGTATTCTGCTATTTGCTGGAAGAGACGCATATTGCTGGCCAATACCTCACGGGAACTGGGGAAATATACATGATCACTGACATGTGCTGACATGGCATCCAGGAACTGGTGCAGTACCCTGGATGTTGATGCCTGCGATATCCCCATCATATCACCAGTTGGTCTCTGGAAGGTACCTGTTGCTAGTATTCTTAGGTCAACACATACCTTGGTTTCCACTGGGAGGGGTTCCCCCTCTGTTGGTTCTGTGTGTGAGGCATGGCCTGCACAGCTCAACAATTTGCTGCAGGAGGTCTCTGTCCACTCTATAGTGCTCCACTATCTCCAGCTCATGTAACCCCTGGTAGGCGACCCTGGGCCTGTACACTCTTCTCCGTCTCCTCACTGTGGGTTGTCTGGCAGCATTTGCATTGTCACCACCCTCAGCATGTTGCATATGTTGCCTTATAACAGCAATGGCAGCCCCTAGCATTTTCTGTCTGAGTGAAGCTTTTTCAGTTTTCACTTCTAGTAGCTTACTTCAGTGTTGCAGTGTCTCTTGAGAGAAACAAACTGCACTGTTGTTTGCAGAGTTTTAAGTGCTGGGCTGGGCTAGTGTTCTGCCTGTGCAATTGCCTGATTCTGATTGTTTTCACCTGCTAGCTCTACTAGTATTCCCTGGTAGCTTCCTACTATTTGTTGTGCTTCCTTTTTCCTTTCTGTTTCCTCAGGGGGGAGCGACGCTCATACAAGCGCAAACACACTCACAGCAGCTCACACGAGCGCACACATGCTTAGACGGACTAAAACTTGCTTATTCTGGTTAAAACACGTGCACACCAGCGCAGACACACTTACAGGTCTTTAAACAGTCTTATACATGCTTACTCCGGCTTACACGCCCCCACTTACACTTTCACACACGCACTGTGTCTTACTTGGGTTTACAGGCGCGCACATGCATGCATACCTGCTCAGCAAGAAACTTTGGTGTTATCCACAGTATATACCTTCCATTTCTTGGCTTTCCCTGGCCTACCTGTTGACATACCTCTTTCCATGATGTCTAACTGACAGCTGACACATACCACTCTGCTCCTATGAGCTTCACTACTTTCATACATACCCCCCTTGTGATGTCACCTATCTCCTACTCTGTTACTCCCCATATCCTACTCCTACACTCCACTGACTGTGGTCATTTGCTATGTAAAAGTGCGATTCACTATCCTAACACTCATTTACATAGGATTGCCTACTAATGCTTGGTTACATGTCTTAGACTGGGCTTCTCCCCTTAGCAACCCCTACTCGGTGGCCATGTTGTCTTCAGCCTGCTATTCCCTTACATTGTAATTTAACAGTTTTCATAGATTCCATGTTTGTGGCTTTTATTTTCTTATTTTATGATTTTTTTAGCGCACCCCATTTGCGCGGTGCTGCGCTACGCTTAAACATCGGAAATCGCCGAAAAAAAAAAGTATTTTTATTTTCATTTTGCATCTGGGAACATTTCCAATGGCCTTATATTTGGCAATTGGCATGCTTCCTCAACCATATGCAACCTTTATTTGGAGCTGACAAGGCTCCATTGTGTTATTTGCAGAATGGTACTCAGTTGTCAACTGAGTACATTTCTGCAGCTAACACGGCTCCTACTCGGACAGGTTTGTGCTTCCTGGATCACAAATTTACCTCATTTGCATGCCTTTTGGCTGCAAGTGAGGTAATTTGCATATCCCAGCCCAGCCCATGTAGGAGTCGTTTTAGGGGCTCTCTTACATGCCCCTACAAGCTGTTTCTGGATTGCTCGTTGGACATGATGGCTGCATGGAGTCTTACTCTACTCGTACACTCCGTGTAAGCCATCATGAATCCGGCCCTTTGTCTTTCACCTATTTTTGGAATGTAATCACAACATTCCATGTAGCACATTTAATTATACATGAATATAAATCAGACATTTTAACCAAGATGCACAGATGATTATAATGTCATCATACATGAAAGGAACAGACATTTACATTGAAAGCATATAAATTATACAAAAGGCTACTTTACACACTTACCTTTCTGTCTTCAGATTGACCATCCTCCCCATCTGATCTTCGCAGTGCTAAAAATAAAAAATTTTGCTTATTGATAAAATTAAAAAAAACACCCCTACAGTGCCAAGACTGCTTTAATGTCCTTTTTCACAAGATTAATACATAACATACAACAAAAACATCAACAAGTGTGAATGATAGAAAAACAACTACAAGCTACCACACCATGTTCTAGAAAACTGCAGCCAAGAGACAGGTTTGTGTCCCTGGGGCAGACAAGCTACACATGATAAAATATCCCAAATGATGTACTCCTCCAGCCATGGATGATTACTGTCTCAAATGCAGATATATGCCATTTAGCAGACACTACATATAGTGTGACAGGGTGACAGATAAAAAACGAGGAGAGGAAACTGCTAGTTAAGTGCTAATTCTGAGAGATTTGGTCCTATGTCTTGAGTTTTGTTACACAGATTAAGAATATCTACCAAGACAATAATTATGCAGTTTCCTTTTCTATTAATACATATGTACTCATGTCAGTATTTAAAATTTGAAGGTTTAATAATGATGATGTTAATAAAGATAATTATGTAGGCAGGTACATTCCAATACATGTTTTCCTCCACTCTGAAGGACCATCCTTAAGGCTCCCCTACCTGTCACCAGTTGCCACGTTCATTCCTTGAGAAAGCACATATCCTTATGTTAGGCAATGCTGTATGACACATTTATTCCTACACAGGTAGCCCAATCAATTCATCCGATCCCCAGTAATAAGAATCTGGTAGTAGTGAGTGAGCTAGCTTGCTGGTCAAGTATAGTGCCCTACCTCTTCTCTGGAGAGCATCCCCCTCCTTAGAAATGGTTCTGTCAGATCTTCTGCACTATAATATCTGCATGAAGCATGCCTCTACAGGCTCACTCAGCTACATGCATATACATGATAGATGCAAATGCTCATTGGCTCATGTGTCACGAGTGCAACACTTTATACTCACACTAGGTCTCACCCAAGTGGCGAACCACATTTGACTTTCTCTACCCAGGATGGAAGAGCCACCAGCAGCCGTTTGCTTGCATCCTTATTAATCAGATCTGCCAGATGCCTGAACTGCTAAGTGAGCTCCACTTGCCTGAGCCATAGTCAAGATTTTATCCCTCTGTACCACTGAAGCTGGCCATTCATCATCATCATCATCATCATCATCATCATTATCATCATCATCAGAATGATACTATTTTATTTAATTATTTATTTATTTGAAGTTTGTTTGCCAGGATAGTCCATTGGGCCAGAAGAGCCCATTTTCAATGGAATCCTGAAGAGAAAAGCTCCACAGTATACAATGAATAAAATAATAATTCATTAGTATAGAATAACAATAGTACAGATAAAAATGCTATCTGAAGATGCAATTTAGTAAGATGCAAAAACAGAATTAAAGGATCTCTAAGTGAATATTTACAATATTTACAAATATGTAATTCCTATGATTGTAAATGCAGACGTTACATCTAATACAACTATAAGAAGATATTTACAGAATGAGTATTTCTGCTGAGGAAAATATGAAGGTGGAGGAAGAGACAGAATTGGGTATATGGGGTAAGGGAAAGATGAGTTTTGGGAAGAAGGGGAGTAAGGAAGAAAGTGGGGAGAAAGACAGTATAGAGAAAGGATGAGGAAGAAGACAGAGAGTGAGGGTATGAGATAAGTGTGTTACTGGGGAATTCGTGTGGGATGGGAACAGGAGCATTCCCAGAGGGATGTTAGGTAAGAATAAAGCAAGGTTTTGAAAGTAGAGAGGCTGCTAGTGGTGCGGATGTGAGGTGGCAGGGAGTTCCAGAGACATGCTAAGGAGAAGAATAGTAGAAATTTGTCAGGTGGGAGTGCAGGCTTATAGGTTCATAGGTAGGTACTTGGCTATTGGCCCTAGGGCCTATATAAGCCTAGCCAAAAATGTACCCTGGCTTTCGCCACCCAAAATTATTTTCCTGTGCCCCTGTCGAGCAGAGTCACAGAAGTGATCCCTGGGGTGAATTTCCTATTTCCCATCCAATCATCAAGATTTTTCTTGAAGAGTGCTAATGAGGAGCTCTGTTTGACATTGATAGGTAGTCTGTTCCAGAGTATGGGAAGTCTCTGGGAAAGGAATCTATCCCTCCAGCATGTTCTGTTTATTGTGGTAACAAGGTTTAGGTCCCTAGAGCATGCAGCTCGGACGGATTGGGATTTCTTTAAATGCAGCATGTCCAACAGCTCTGGGTTTGACATAGCTTTGTATGTTAGGCAGAGATTGTCTCTGAGTAGGTGATATGCGACTGAGTAAAGTGGAGTTTTTTGAGACGGTCTGCGTAGGGCATCTGTTTGAGGCCAGTAATCCTCTTTGTGAGGTATTTCTGTGGCCTTTCCAGTTGTTGTAGATGTCTTGTGAGGTACATAAAAGGGGCAATGTACTCTATAATGGGTCTAATGAATGATGAGTAGAGGGGAACAATGACCTCTTTTTTTCTGGATGAGAAACCTTTTGTGATAAGGTGAGCCACGTAGAAGGATTTCCTGACCACTATGGCGATGTGATTATCAAAGAAGAGACTACTGTCCACCTGTGTACTAAGGTCTCTTATCACATTTTCGGCAATAAGTAGACTACCAGCTATGTGGTAGTTCATGGGTACAGAGTTTTTACCAAAGGGGATGACAATACACTTTTTGGCATTGAGCTTCAGGCCATGGCTTTGACACCTGGCATCTGTCTCAGTGAGGCCCTTTTGTAGTTTGTCCACATTGTTAGGAGTTTCGATTATGGCTCCTAGTTTGCAGTCATCTGCAAACTTTGTTAGCCAAAGAACTTCTGTGTTAGCCTGTACTTCAGAGAAGTAGATACCAAACAGGAGAGGACCCAGGACTGAACCCTGTAGTACTCCACTTGTCACTGGTCTGAAGTCGGATTTGGAGTCTGCTACTTTCACAGTATGGGTTCTGTCCGTGAGCCAGTTGGCAACCCATCTTGTGACATAGGGATTTATACTTAGTTTAGTGAGCTTATCTATAATTCCAGAGTGGGGGATGGTGTTGAATGCCTTGGTGAGATCTAGATAAGCTGTGTGAACCACCTTACCTTCATCTATGGCTTTGATGACTGCTTCAAAGAAGTCAATCAGGTTTAGGAGACATGATCTGCCTTTTACAAATCCGAACTGGGTAGGGTCCAGAGTTTGGAGATTACCAATGTCTTTGTTTATGAGTTCCATGATGATACGTTCCATGGCCTTGCAGACCAGACTCATCAGGCTAATGGGGCGGTAGTTCCCAAGGTCTGTCATGGCTCCCCCTTTGTGGAGTGGGATAACCGTCGCGGTGCGCCATTCAGTGGGCACAAAGCCTGAGGTGAGGCTATGAATGAACATGGTACTTAGGTAGGGTGCCAGTTCATTCTGTAGTTCATGTAGTATGCAGCCTGGGATATTGTCATGTCCCATGGATGCTGTATTCTTGGCTTTGGAGAGTGTGCTTTTTACCTGTGCAGCCATGATTACAGGAAGTTTGCATTCTTCCGGTATAGAGATGGGCCCTCTAGGAGGTGAGAGGGGTAAAGTTAGCACTGAACCTATCTGCCAGGATGTTGGCAATATCAGTTGGTTCTATATATTTAGTGTCATTATGCTGTAACTCAGAGCAGATCTGAGTGTTGCCATTGAGATTCTTGACATAGCTATAGAATGCTTTGTAGTTGTCTTTAGAGTCAGTGGCAATTTTGTTTTCGTAACTAGCTTTGGAGGATTTTATGAGGGATCTCAGCTTCTTACTGAGGTTGACCAGGGAGTTCCTTCAGTCATGGGATTTTACTCTTTTTTGCAACAGTTTCTTTCTTCTGTTGTAGAGTTTGTTTATGGCACAGGGCCACCAGATTGGCTTCCTTTTTTTGGAGGATAGCATCTTGCTTCTATTAGGGATAGCATGATCCATGCACTTGTGTAAGTGCTTATAAAGTGCATTTGTGTATGATTCAGCAGTCGTACCTCTATTGTCCATCTGCATGGGTGTCATGAAGTTTGCCACTTCTGTCTTAAGAAGTGTGAAGTTGGCTTTAGAGAAGTTTTTTATGGTGATTTCCCTAAATGGGGGTGGGGGCGGAATGTGGATGTCTCGGGCGATTAGCTTGTGGTCGAATCTGACTGAGGAACTGACCTCTGGTGTGGAACACCGGTTGCCCATGTTGGTAATGACCACATCTAGAATATTGCTGTCCCTGGTGGGGGTGTAAATAAGTTGATCCAAGGCACTGGAATTTATGAATTCCAGAAAATGTTGAGCAAAAGAGTTGGTACTTGAGTAGTTTTCCCAGTTAATGGTGGGGTAGTTGAATTCGCCCATTATTAGGGTGTTGGGTTGCACCCTAATACGTTTCAGTGTATCAAGAAATAAGGAGTAGGAATCCTGGGGCATGGTGGGGGGGGGGTCTGTAGCAAGCTACAATTTGGACTGCGGTCTTGCCCAGAGTTAGTTGCACTTGGATAATCTAGTATGCATTATGCTGTGCAACTAGCCTGGAGCTATGGATATCCTTAATGAATATGGACACGCCTCCACCTTTAGTGCTTCGTTCCGGGTTAGGAGGCCGAAAGGTGTGGTATAAATTATAGCCTGATAATGCAGGGGTGCTTTCTGGAGCTTTGAACCAGGTCTCTGTCACTGCACATATGTCGATGTTCTCCATTTTAAGGAGTGCCTCGAGTGAGTGCATTTTGAGGTTTAGACTTCTAGCATTGAGTAGCATTACCCTCAGATTTTGCTTGCTTATACTAGTTACAGTGGTGAATTTGTCATTTGAACCTTGCCTACAAAAGGCACTATAGGGGTGGCAAGAGCCTTAGCCAGTATCTGGAATCCCAAGGGCGACAGGTGCAGGCCATCTCTGGCAAAGCATCATGGTCTGTCGATCATGTCGTCCCAGGCAGACAAATACTGGATCCCCTTAGAATGATACCAGAAGCTTAGCCAATTGTTGAAGTCAATCATTTTGTCCTTGTACTGTGGTATCATTCTGGGTGATGGCAGGATGCTACTCAGTGCTAGGGTCATACTTGCCTGGGCTACAAGATCAGAGAGCTTCTCCATGTCTCTTTTCATGTAGTCCAGGGAGGTACATCTCAGGTCATTCACACCAACATGGACAATGACAGTGTCATATTTGTACTTGCTGTGGAGTGACCTGAGTGCGTGCATTATGTGGCGGATCCTGGCACCTGACAGGCAGCTGACAGTAACTTTCTCCTTGTTTAGCCTGGTGAGTGGAACATCAGTGTGCCTGACTATAGAGTCACCTATGACTAGAGTGTTGGGTACGTTGGTATGCCTTATGGGCTGTGGTTGAGTGGCACACTGACGTTGTGGGCTATGTGTCATTTGGGTTGTGTTGAGTGGTGGAGTTTGCTTGCGTTTCTGCTTTGGAGGTCCCTGATACTTGGGCAGGTTTTTATTGAGAGCTTCCGCTAATGTAGGTGTGTGTTTTGTGATTCTATGTGGGTGTTTTGGTGGTGTAGGTTTTGAGGGACTATGTGATGAGTGTGGTGTGGTGCAAGTGTTTACCTTCTCCTCATGACTGTCTAGTCCAGTCCTGGATGAAGAGAGCTTTGCTTCAGGTTTGGCTATATAAGTGCATCTCTCACAGGCTGTAATGTTGGGTGGTAGGAGGAGAGGGTTGTCTGTGTACATGAGGCAATTGCTGCATTGCCCCAAGATGCCCAGATTCATCAGGTAAACAGGAGAAATCACTGGGAGCTAACCCTTAGACATGCCTGGATAGGTGCTTATCTATTAAGTACTAAAAACTGCTTTCCTCTAGACAAGTGAGGAAAGTTGAGTGATGTAGTAATTTGCAGCTTATTTAGTGCTTACAATAAGTTCTGAACAAGTGCTGAAGTCAAAGAAACAGATATGAGTGCTGAAACTAGAAAACTGGCTAGTTCTAAGAAACAAAATTAAGCTAGAAGGCTTCCATCCAACACAGAAAGGCTTGGGGGCTCAGAAGCCTACAAACAGTCTAGACCACTTACAGGAAAGGCAGGAAACGAGCTTAAAATTTTTTTTCTCTTGAGCTAATGACACTAGACTGGGAGGAGTGTCCCAGATCAAATTTACAGTAGGGGCGGGCAACTGCAAAGCCACCAAGTATAACAACAAAACACCAACAGGGAGGGAGGAGGGTGGGGATACTAAAGCTATTAGCCTACACTCTTTAGACAGCAAACACTACAGAAAGCCACAAAATGAAAGTTTTTAAACAGATAAAGGAGCAGAGAGAATCTACAGAATGCTTTTAACTGCAAACAAATCAGTTACCTGTGCAGATTAGTTAATAGCAATAAAATGCAGTAAAAACTATGCAGCAGGCAATAAAATGTGCTATATATGAATTGCTAGAAACAATAATCAGTATAAATAAGCCAGAAAACAGGATACTTATATATCTCAGATCAGAGTTGTAGTCAAATCCCCTCCTCCACACTGCTCAGTGTGTTATGCAGTTCAATCAGATTTTGGGTATTGGTTCTTAGGAGTCTATTGGGAAGGTAGACTTTAAAGGTTGAGGCAAGGGAGGGGCATAGAGAGGGATTAAAGATGAGTTTGTGGGCGTGTATGAGTTGAATGTAGGTGAGATAATTGGGCAACTCTAGCCAATTTAGTTTGTGGAAGGCAGTACAGTGATGGGTGGAATATCTGTATCCAGTGGTGAATTTGGAGATTTTGTTGTAACAGCAAGAGATTTTTGTCTTTAGGGAAGATTTTAAGTTAGTTAAGAGTGAGGCACCATACAGGAGAGAAGGGATAAGATATGTAGTAGAGAGAACAAGCCTGGTAGAGGGGGTGAGGTAGTGATTGTGGCGGTAGAGCATGCCTAGTTTCTGGTGTTTTTTTTTTTTATATTTGTTTGTAGGTGGGTATCACACTTGAGCTGATCATCAATAAGTACTCCAGGCAGTTTTGCACTGGATACTATTTCAAGAGTATTATTCTTACTGATGATGGAGAATGAGTTTTTGTCAATTATTGTGGTTTTTGAGGGGGTGAATATCATGAGTTTGGTTTTTGATGCATTGAGTGCCAGATGGTTCTCTAGCATATATTGCTCAGTGGAGGAGAAGGCATCTTGTGTTAGTTTTATGACAGTGTAGGTGGAGGAGGCAGCGCAGATGATTGCTGAGTCGACGGCTTATTGGATAATGTTTGCATTAGGGATGGTGCGGTTAAAGTCATTGATGAAAATATTGTACAGTAGGGGACCTAAAATGGAACCCTGGGGTATGCCAGTGGGAGTGTTGAGGAATGGGGAGAAGGCTTTTTTCCATTTGATGGCTTGCTGCCTGTTAGAGAGGCAGCTGGTAAACCAGTTGATAAAGGAAGGAGAACGATTTAGGTTAGAGAGTTTAGTTAGGAGAAGGTTATGAGAGATAGTATCAAAGGCCTTAGAAAGATCAGGAAGGAGGGTAGACACAGTGTGTCCAGAATCACGGGCTTTATTCACTGTTTCAAGGAAGGAGAGAGGGCGGTAGTGGTGCTATGGCCAGGTCTGAATCCATGTTGTGTGGGAGTTAGCAGATGGTTGTCTATGAGATATGGTAAAAGTTGTAGGTGGATACACTTTTCAAGAAGTTTTGAGATGGGTGATAAGATAGCGATAGGTCGGAAATTACAGCTATTATAGTTGTTACCCCCTTTGTGAAGAGGAATAATAAAGGCCTTTTTCCAGAGTTGGGGTACATGGCCTTCTTGGATTGATCGATTTATGAGAATGCAGATGGGGAAGGCAATGGCATCAGCAGCTGTCTTTAGGAAGTACGAAGGAATGTTGTCAGGGGCGTTGGAGCATGGTTTTAAGTTCTGGAGGAGTTTTTTTATAGTTGATATGGGGATGGGTTTTATAGAGAAGGGAGGAGGTTGGGAGGTGGGAGTATTTGTGTAGGAAGAGATAGAGGAACAAAGAGGCGAGGATGTAGGGTTGTTTGTGAAGGATGATGTTAGTTTCGTTATTGAGTCAATGAAGAAAGTGTTGAATTGGTGGCCAAGTCCTTATTGGGGGTATTGGGGTCTGGGCTAGAGTTTTCCTTTCTACCAGGGTTAAAGAGGGAGGTGATACCATCCCAGAATTTTTGGGGGTTTGTCTTATGGTCGTTTTGGAGTGAGGAGAAGTAGGATTTACTGACTAAAGAAATAAGTTTTTTATTTTCTGACTATTAGTCAAGATCTAAAACAGTTAAGGCACTTGAGATAACTACGCATGTAAAACCTTAGAAATAAAAAAGTAATGTTTACTATTACTTAATATACCTAATACAGACAGACTTATTTATTTATTGATTTACTGTTTATTTAATAAAATTTGATAAACAGGAAAATCTGACTGGGTAGGAGCCGATTTTCAGCACAGGCCTGGGGAGAAAAGCTCCGAGTATTACAAAACATTTTAAGAATAATAATTGTACAGACTTTAAAATAATACAATAGACAAATACAGTTTAAATGATCACATCTAATTAGACATAACATGAAAACATTGGTTAAAAACAGATAAAAGTTACAGGACAATGATTTAACAGTTAAGAGTAATTTTAACCAGTTTATAGAGAAATTAAAGGTAAGTTAGTAAAATCAAACAGGAATTACAATATGAAGTGAGAGAAAATCAGGCTTATGGTATATTTAGAGAGAGAAAACCACGGGAGAGAAATTGATAGAAGTAAGGAAGTGAGTGAAGAAGGGAAAAGGCAGAGTAAGGATATGTAAGTTTTGAATGGGTATTTGTCCACATTTAGGGATATAGTTTACCCTTGTGTTGAATAAGAACAGAGCCACCTTTTGGCTAGAAATTCTTTCAGAATATTTTTGAAGGATGGGTGGGAGGGAGTTGACCTGATGGATAGAGATAGAGAGTTCCAGGCCTTAGCAAAATGGTATGACTACAGACAATGCCCAGCAGATTTTATAGATTTATGGACAGACAGAAATTTTTGGTCATTTTATCATAATGATTGTCTAGGAACACAGTTGTGTAAAATGTTATTTAGTCCTGGAAAAAAAAATGGGTTCTGGATAATTTTATTGGTGGTAAGAATCTGTGTATATGTTAGTTGATGGGGTTGCTCTAAGCAATTTAGGCTTTTTAGTGCTATACAGTGGTAGTGGTGCTGCGGTAGCGTTGTCGCCTCACAGCAATACGTTGTCCCGTTCGATTCTCAGCTAGAGCGTCTTCTGTGTGGAGGCATGCGTGAATGGGCATGCCTTAGTTGAAGGTTGTGCGTCAGGGCTGGTAACTCGGCACATAAAAATCCACTACCAGACATTAGCAGACCGGAGTTCCACTGTGATGACTCCTAACCGGGATAAGCCGAAAGATGCAACAAGTGCTATACAGTTGTGGGTTCTGAAAGGGCTATTTGCTGCAACTTTGTTACAGCATTGTTCAAGTTTTGAGTTTTGTGATGCCTAAAGGTTAGTAAGGACAGGAGCAACATAATGAAGTGTGGAGAAGAGATAAGAAGTGGCAAGTGTAGCTTTAATTGTGTTTGTGAGAACATTTTTTGGCTCTATAAAGCATCCCTAGTTTTTGATGAGTATTGCTTATGCAATTTTGTACATGCAGGTCGAATTTAAGATTATCATCTACTATCATCCCTAATAATTTGCTATGTCAAATTACTTCAATGGATGCATTATCAAGAGAGGAGATTTTAAATTTTGTTTTTCATGGGAGAAGGATTTGAGGAAAAAAGTAGTAGTTTGTGTTTTTTAGGGTTGAGCATGAGTTGTAAGTTACAAAGCCATGTTTCAGTTGCTGTTAAAGCTGCCTGAGCAATTTTTGGAGGTGTGCCATGTTGTCAGATGTGCAAATGAGAGAGGAGTCATCTGCATACTGTATTAGGGAGGCCTGTTTTGTGGATGTGTGGGGGTGTTTGTGAGAATGTTAAACAGGATGGGACTAACAACAGAGCCTTGTGATACACCAGTAGTGGTTGGGAGGTTTGGAGAGATGGTGGAGAGCTATTTTACTGATTTCTTGCACTACAAAGTTGAGACTTATGTTTAATGTTTCCTTACTGTTCCTCTACCTTGTACATCAAGAACTGCTGCAAGCATTAAATAATGCCCAAGATCCCCATTATATGTTCAAGGAATGCTGCTGCACTCGCTTATCAATTAGAGCACTGGGTTAATTTAATGCTGAGGTTTCCTGTGGCAAGGGTACATGGTTCAATGATTTTTTTCTCATCTTCACAGTTTACCTTTTTTTTCCTTAATGTCTTATTTCTTTTTTACGCTACATCCTTGGGGGTCTAATAGCAGTGCAGAAGACTAATATCCTCAGTGGGTGGGTACAGGGCTCTAATCCCTTTTAGTACCTTGGAGCCACACTACTTATACATATCCTTGGTGTCTAGTAGTTGCCCACACCACTTTTTTTTTAATTAAGCAACTTTAAGGCACACTATACAGAGTATGCCTGGTATCTAGTGATCCCTCTCCCAGATGCACATCTTCAGAGTTCTCCCTGGTGTCAAGTGATTCACCCCAATTTCCATTATGGTTAAGTGCTATTAAGGCATGAGATGTAAGAGTTCTCCGTGGTGTCTACAGGTTCCTCCTAATTCATGTTAGAGTTCTCCCTGGTGTCTGTTGGTTCCTCATATCCCACATTATGTGCACGTACAGTTAAGGCATGAAGACACAGGTTATCCCAAGTAGCTAGTGTTTCCCTTTCTCAAATCTTTACAGTTATTCCTACTGGGTAGTGACAGCCCCCCCATTCCATGTCTTTCTCTCAATGTTGCAGGCTTTGCTCATTATTCCAGGGGTGTGTGTGCCTGGAAGTATGACAGTCACCTCAACCCTCTACACATATCCATGCATGCATGCACGAGTACACACGCACACACATTCACTGCATGTATACACACACACACACACACACACACACACACACACACACACACACACACACACACACACACACACACACACACAAACACGCACACATCTACCTCCTCACTAACCCTCCATACTGCAAATTCTTAAGTAAACACAAAATCACAAATATACTCACATATACAGACACACACACACACACACACACACACACACACACACACACACACACACACACACACACACACACACACACACACGCCCTAACCATTAAACTCTACAAAGAGATGATTAAATAGGGCCTTTTATCCATGTTCATTAACACAAGTGTCCAGGAGTGGGCATTCAGAGAATCATTCAGCTGCATAAATGCCTTCCTACCAGTAGTTCTGAGGGACAGCACTTTGTTAATTGGCATATGCTTCTCCCCATGAATGCTTAATTAGCATTTAACACAGTCACACAGATAACCCACCTCTTCATGTTGCAACACTGTGGTAGGGCTGTCACTGATTCAGAAGTGGTTACAACAAACTGCTTACCTTATTTACATCCCCTGGTAACCTTTTTTTAACTGGCTGCATTGTTTCATTACATAATGAATGATGCTGCAGTTGTATACTTAATTCTGATGACATCAACATAATTTCCTGTTTTGGACAAAGGCATTAATTTTTGATTACATTTGTTTGATCCTGTGTAGCTTTGGAGAATGTTTTGTGTGGGCATTAACAACATAACTATTTTTTGTTGATGGCCTCGCAGTTGTTACTGTTTGATAGTACTGTTTGTCTTGAAGTCACTGACCCTATGCATAAAAAGAATGATTACATTTACATACTCTAGTGCCAGGCACACAATAGCAATAACACTGCCATGACTCATTATAAATATTTCAAGACATGTTACTAAACTGAGCATAAAAAAAATGTCATAAGACACATGCAAAACAATACATTCAGTAAAACATTGACAATTATACCTTGTTGCTTGTAGATAGGCGGTCTTCTGTAAATGTTTTCTGCTGTTCCATTTTCTGAAGAATAGAAAACAGTAAAGGAAGATACATCAGTAAATCTTGGTATATACAAACTAGTAAATTAAGCATGATTCAAAACCTGCTGTAGGTAATTCTTGTACAGATGGCAATTTTTCGTATGTCTTTAAGTATTTGCCTTTCTGACTCCAATGCAATTTTAAACCATAATTATGTGATCACATTTGCAAGGACCATAATATACATCTGCACAATTACAGCTGAAAAGAGAAACAAGCAGTACACCCAATAATATACAATCACAGACTGAAGGAAACACATATAACACAGTGTTAATCGTGATCACATATGCTTCATCTTTGCTTACACGTGCATTCCTTAAGATTACTGCATTCATTCTGCTCTGCAAAGGGTGACTGTTTGCTTGTGCTATCAAAATACTAAGAAGCAGAAAATGTTGAATGCCGAATATAACAAACTACAAAGGTGCACTGTAGCCTTCTGTACTCCTAGATAAAAAAAAATAACTGCGTATCCTCATTTCAAAGTAATACAGTACAGCCAAGGCTTGAACAGCCACGAATGTCACTAATTATAGAACTATCAACTTAAAGCAAATTTCCTTATTGAAAACAAATCAGGAATGGTACTTCTTTATTTGTACTGTGAACTGCGGTAAGAGGAGTTCTGCAGGAAATGGAACTCGTATCATCATCATTGGAAAAAAAATTAAAATAACCCCTTTAAGGTGTAAGGCACTGCCCTGAATAAATCAGATAATTAAGGTGTTTCACATCTGACCAGCCTCTCTCAATTTTCCGTATTTGCATGACTGTATTTCAGGAGGGATGAATTTCTGTACACACAAATCAGTAAATATACGCTGTCCCTCAACAGATGTGATGTTAATTAATAGAAAAATTCAAAAATACAGATTTTCATGAGTGTATAGTGAGACTTTGGTTAAGTAACTCTACAAGGCTATAAACAGTGATAACATATATATAACACTTAGCTGTTAGTGCATTCTATGAGGTTTTCCACTCTGATAAAGTTGACATTATTTAAAAAATAAGATCCCATTTCTGTCATGTAACTTGTAAAATAAAAGTCTTTATAAAAAAGTTAGCAAACAAAGCATTCCCTTTTTTCATACCTTTGCCCATAAGCATCATTTCAAATCATCTCCTTGTTTCTCCGTCTGTGAAGACCAAATGCTCATATATATATATATATATATATATATAAATATATATAATTCATAGCACTTCATGCTAATTCAAAGAAGCTTAAACAGAAACAAGTGGCTGACTGTAGATAGCCATGCTTGTATGTTCCTACCTGGAACATGGAAATGCCTGGGAGCCTGTAGGTAGGTAGATGATGAAGATTTGCTGTCTGAATACATGGATAAGCTTGGGGTGCTTCGACCACTTTCGCTGCCTCAGGGTGGGAAGAGCAAAGAAAGTAGATAAAAGAAAATGGAAAGCAGAAAATAGTATTTTAAGCAGAAACGCATAACTTGTTCATGACTTGTTAATCCAAAATATAACTTGCAGACTACAATTGCTACACATATGTAACAATCTTTTAAGTATAGAACTAAATATCTATTTTGAAATACTCCAAATGCATAATAGATCTGTTACTTTAGACTTGTTTTGGTGCACTATAAGTTTTCTTGGATTATCAAGTCAACAGAACTCAATAACGTTGCCAATAATATGTCAGGAAAAGTGCTGGGTAGACTAGACAATTTGCTGTCCCCATAAGGTAAAAAGGTTGCACAGGATTAAATGTAAAAGGCACAGAAAGGTAAGCAGCAGTTTACTGTTAGAGGGAAGCATACAGCACAGCTAATATCAGCTTAGCAAACATAAAGTGTTAGTGAGCTTATTGAAAACAAACCATTGTTAGGAGGTTATATGCATTTTTGTAAAAAAAAAAGGAAACTGCCAGATGAAGGAATTTTCTTCCATAATTCTATAGACTTATTTGTGCCAAATAAATTTCACTGAAGGATTCCTTGAGTATGTAGCTTAGCATTTGAAAATACACATTTCAAGAAGATATAGATACACTGTGTCTTGGTATGCATGTGTGTGTATGTGTACAAGTCATCCAGCCAGGTTTATGAATGTTTACACCAAGTGTACGCTGTTGTGAGTGAATAGAAAACATAAGCATAACTCCCACCTTCTTCCTCCTAAATTTATTTTTCCTGCTGATTTTCTTGCAGCCTTAAATATCGAGGAAGATTCATAAAGGTTACCAGAAAATGTAAACTATGTTTACACTTAGTGTAATCTTTCTGAGTGAACAGACAGCATATGGTAGGGGACGTTCTTGAATGCAGAAACAGCACACATAGTCTAGGCATTCATTAATCTGGCCCATAAATCCATCCATTCATTGTAAGAAACACCTTAGTGCAGATCAAAGCCACACTGAAAAGGAGCCTACTCTGTAAATAACTTGCATAAGTAATGACAGACTATACCAGCCTATTACACTGGAGCATTTACATAGGTGGACATAAAGATGAACAAGTCACTAACTGCCAATGTCTTAGTTTTCTGTTTATCAGATTGGGAGAAGGCCAGAGAATGTTCTGGTCTACTCGATAATATAGAAGCAGGATAAAAAAAAAAAAAAATAGTAAGTGAGACGTATTCCATTACAAATACCTAGCTGCCATGCAATACCACATTATAATCTATGTAGCCTAGCCCCTGACCATTATGCATATTTGGCATAATATCTCCCTTGTCTGTGTGTGTGTGTGTGTGTGTGTGTGTGTGTGTGTGTGTGTGTGTGTGTGTGTGTGTGTGTGTGTGTGTGTGTGTCTCTGTGTGTGCGTGCACGTGTGTGCATGCGCTTGTAAAACTCTTTTGTGTTACCAAAAGCTGCGAGTCAAAAAACACATAGGTTCATAGGTAGGTACTATGCTATGGCCCTAGGGCCTATATGAGCCTAGCCAAAAAGGTACCCTCGCTTTTGCCACCTAAGAAAATTATTTTCCTATGCCCCTGTCGAGCAGAGCCCCAGAGGTGATCCGTGGGGTGAATTTCCTATTTCCCATCAAATCATCAAGATTTCTCTTGAAGAGCGCTAATGAGGAGCTTTGTTTGATATAGATAGGTAGTTTGTTCCAGAGTATGGGATGTCTCTGGGACAGGAATTTATCTCTCCAGCATGTTCTGTTTATTGTGGTGACAAGGTTTAGGTCCCTAGAGCATTTAGCTCGGAAGGATTGGGATTTCTTTAAGTGGTGCATGCCCAACAGCTCTGGGTTTGACATAGCTTTCTATATTAGGCAGAGATCAACTCTGAGTAGGCGATATGCGATGGAGTAAAGCTGGAGTTTTTTGAGAAGGTCTGCATAGGGCATCTGTCTGAGGCGGGTAATCCTCTTTGTGAGGTATTTCTGCGGCCTTTCCAGTTGTTGTAGATGTCTTGTGAGGTACTGAGAAATCTCTATGGTCTCTCCAGCTGCTGCAGGTGTCTGGTGAGGTACATGCAAAAGGGAGCATTGTACTCTAGCAGCGGTCTGATGAGGGTCGAGTACAGAGGAGTTATAACTTCCCTAGTCTTGGATGAGATACCCTTACTTATGAGCTATGGAAAGTAGTAGGCTTTCCTTACCACTGTGGACACATGCTGATCACAGTTTAGACTACTATCAACTTGTGTTCCCAAACTTCACACCATTGGATTTTATCTTAGGGGGTGATGTCAAAATTGCAATTTGCTGTGACTTTTTCTTTGCCAAAGGGGATAATAATGTACTTTTTTGCATTTAGTTTTAGTCCGTAGCCTTGGCTCCAATCATTTGTCTATGTTAGCCCCTTTTGTAATATGTTAACATCATTTGGGGACTCAGTTTGTTTGTTTGTGTTTGTGTCTTTCGGCTTTTCCCAGTTAGGGGTTGCCACAGCGGAACTCCGGTCCGCTAATGATCGTTTGGGGACTCAGTGATTGTGCCCAATTTGCAATCATCAGCAAACTTGTTAAGCCACAGGCTATCTACTTTTACCTGGACTTCTGAGATATAGATTCCAAACAGTAGAGAGCCCAGCACAGATCCTTGTGGTACGCCACTGGTAGAGGTGGAATTAGCAACTTTGACAGTATGCATTCTGTCAGTGAGCCAGTTAGCTACCCATCTAGTGATGTATGGGTTAATCCCCAGCTGGAAGAATTTCTCAATGATACCGGAATGGGGGATTGTGTCAAAATCCTTGGCTAAGTCAAGATAGGCAGTATGTACTGTTTTGCCTTCATCCAGGGCTTTGCTGGCATTCTAGAAGAAGTCCATCAGGTTCAATAAGCATGATCTACCATTAACATACTTCTCTCTCAACCTCTTAACCCAAGAAATCTGTACAAAGCCTAACATAACAGGGGTACAAAGGCCCAAAAATAGGGACACATTTTAAATATTGCTCTTATAAACTCAGAAAGTTGCTAGAATAAGAGGGTATGTATTAAAATGAATGTTCTAAAGGATATGAAGTCTGAAACTCAAATGTATGACATTATTTACTAATTTTATTCCACAGATCATCCCAGTGATTTGCCAGAAAAGCAAACATTTTATGATGAATAGACCAAAATTTTGAGTAAAAAATCTGGACATTCTGCGAAAATCTGGACAGTTGAGAGATATGCCAAAATGGGGATGGTCAAGAGTCTGAAGGCCACCTATGTCCTTCTGATAAGGTTCATGATGATTCTTTCCATGGCTTTGCAGATAAGGCTGATTAGGCTTTTTGGTATATAGTTCCTAAGGTCAGATGATGGACCATCTTTGTGCAAGGGGATTAATGTTGCTGTTCTCCACTCTGCTTGAACAAAGCCAGTGTTCATGCTCAGTGCCAAGTAAGGTTAAAGACAGTGGCAAGTGGTTCCACTAGGTTTTGTTTTAGATTTATTAAGCAGCTTGGGATGTTACCTGGTCCCACAGAGGCCGTGTGTGTGGCCTTGGAGAGCATGGATATGACCTGCTTTTTGGAGACACTAGGTAGAGGACTTGTGTCAGGTATGCTTTGGGGTATGGTTGGCTGGGACAGGGGGGGTAAGGTTTGTACCAAATCTGTCAACTAGTAGGTTGGCAATTTCCTCAGGTTCAATATGACAGATATCGTCCACTAAATGTTTGGCACATAGCTGGGCATTCCCTTTTAAATTTTGGACATAGCTAAAGAATGCCTATGATTATCCTTAGCTAGTGATGTTAATTTAGTTTTGTAACTAGCTTTAGAGGATTTTACAAGATATCAGATTTGCTTGTTCAAGCTGTGGGGGGTATTCTTCTTCTGCTGAGTAAGTTCCCTCTATTCTTAGACATTAGTTTCTTCCTTTTGTTATAAAGCCTATTTATACATGAGGTCCACCAGGGTGCCCTGTTATTGCTGGGGGACTCAGTTTTGATCTGGTCAGGTACAGCTAAGTCTGTATAGATGTTTAGGTGGTTATACAGGGCATTTTTGTACTCCTCTGCACAGCAGTCCTTGTTGGCTGTGTTAGCAGGGGGGGTTAAAAGTTTTTAAACCATCGCCTAGTAGGTTTGGAGAAAGTTTTCAGTTTTTTTTGCTCCTGTGGGGTGTCAGGTCTGATGACTACTTTGAACGAGACAGATTTATGGTCTGACCTTATGAAGGAGGGTAACACACAGAGGACAGTGCAGTGACCCCCCCCCATGTTGGTGAGTACTAAGTCTAGGACATTTAAGCCCCTTGTGGGGCCACAGACTAGCTGTTCCAGGGCACTTGTACTGACAAAAGTCCAGGAACCACAGGGTAAGCATGTTTGTACTTGTGCACATTGACCAGTTGATGGAAGGACAGTTGACATCTCCCATTACTAAACTTAAGACTTGCAAAGTGCCATATTAGACTATGATATCATTGTTTATTAAGATTCAATCAAAAATAGTGGAGATTAGCTGTGAGAACTTAAATAAATGAATAAATAAATAAGTTGGAAAAAGAGGGGGAGGGTCAGTAGTATTGTTGGTGGAGAGATTACAAGATGATTGCTTCATAGGATATGTTGGTAGAGATCCATCGGAGAATCTCTTAAGTACATAACATTTTGGCTGTGAGGAATACAGAGTGCTAACATGCACATTATGTTTTTATGTGTGTTAATCCGTAGGAGAGACATGACCAGTTTTGCATTTCAGAAATGAGGAATATTTGTAGGGTATAGGTGCATTTCTAAAATATTTTAGTATATAATTGCCATGGTTTCAGCTCTTTTATTCTGGCAATATAGATGGAGGGACCCAGAGACTGGAGTTTTACATTAGATAATAACAATTTTAGCCAGGTTTCAGTCCAGTTATGAAATAAATCAGTTTTACTGGAGGTACAACGAATATTTACCAATAGGAATTTAAGAGCATGAATATGAGAAGAGTTAGAAGAGAGATTGCTAAAAGTGTCTCATTTTGATGATGGGGATGGAAGAACAATAGTGTTAGTTTGAAAGTAGGGACTTGGGGTTAGGATGACTATCCCCACTTACTAACAGCAATGTGTGTTTGCAAGGTAAAAATGTATAAAAGTAAGACTTTCAGACATCAATGGGGTAAGAGGCAGAGATGGGTAATTGGCTTTTTACTTCTGTGTCTGGGATGAATGAGATGTAGAAAGATGATGCAAAGATCTGGAGAAATTGAGGAAAAGGAGCAACATGGTACAAGTAGAGTTTACATGCTGTGAGCTGAGTGGACGATAGGAAGATAAAATGAATAACTGTAAACTGATGGCAATAAGAAGTATTAGGTGGATCACTGTAAAAACTACAAGGAAAATATAAAATAATTAAGGAGGTGGTTTAATAAGAAGAGTTAGCTTTTTTAAAGGAGGGGCAATTGAAGTTTGAAATGGAGGGGATATAATGACAATTTTACTTGTGAGGAGTAAAGAGGAATGGACTATATGATTTATAGTTTAGCATGATGAAGTGCAAGTAATTTGGAAGATGTTAAACTGGATTAGTGGAGTGGGGATATCCAAATGCTGCAGTGTATGGAGTAGGTAAGTTAGTTTTCTGTTTAAAGTGTCTGATTTAATAGGGTGAGAGAATTGCATAGCTAGAGTAAAAGTATTATGGTACATGAGAATAGTTTATTTTACAAGTGGTTGTTAGAGTACATGTAGTGGGAATGGCTGAGGTTATTTGTCTTTTATATAAAATATGTAACTTTACTTTAGTGTGAGGTTTGGAAAGGGTGTGTTGTCGGAAAAGATTAGAAAGTTTAAATTAGATATTCCAGGGCGTCACTGAGGAATTTGAGGAGGAGTGGAGAAAAGCAGGCAGAGATGCAAACACAGACAGAGACAAACAGTCTGCACACGTGTAGTGTGGGGAAACAAAATACAAGTCTATTGTTGGTTGTTCAGATAGACTGGCAAGTATTAAAATATAAAGAATTTACCACTTAATTCTCTAGTTGTTAATACTACTGCTTCTTTTGTAATTCAGTTATGATATATGCTTACCACGTGAGTTCAAACAGCCCCAGCAATATACTTCAACATGGTACAGTAAGCATTTACATAATGCCTACATGATCCAGGGAGTACTGGACTACTATAATTCTATCAAAATGAAGGTGCCTGCTTGAGGTAAAAATTAAATGTTAGGCAAAGCTGATGTTTTAGTTGATCTGGAAAGGAGCCAATGTGCAGGCTTACAGCAGCACTGAAAATGCTACTTCTTAGCCAGCTGGCATGGTTAAACCTAATACATGCTGTCCTTTTCATTTACTCCTCAACTGCTGGGTTTGGATCCAAAGCTCAGATATGACTTGGCTGCTTCTACCAGATCCTCAGATACAAAACTCTCAAGCTCCTTTCTCTACCCATAATGCCCCAGCAACTTAACACACCTCAGATCTCATTTGCCACAATTCAACTTCAGACATGGATCCTGTTACTCTCGAGCTTTGGGAGTTGTTTTCAAAAACAGCCACGAGTTTACTTTATAATACTTTAAACAATTTTAACCTTTACTTTATTTTCACATTCTCCTATCTCCCTTGCTTTTTTCTAGTCTCTCTAGCTGTTGTTTTCCTTTAACTAGTACCATTTGTCTCAGTACTTCTCTCTAGTACTATTGTTGGTACGTAATTATTTAAATTTCTTCTTACTCGTTGCATTATTCCTTACACTACCATTGTTGGTAGTTGTTCTTCTCTTTTACTGCCATCTTCCTTAAATATAGTTTTAAGTTAATAATTTTTCTGATAATTCTTTTTTGTGGAATTAGCTTAGACCAGCATGGCTGGCAACCCTACCAGTTTTAAAAAATGTATCATCTGTGGGCATAAAATCCCAAACTTGGATGCCCACAGGGCATGCATATATTGTTTGAGACCCAGTCATTTAGATGCAAATTGCTCTGTTTGCTCTGGCTTCAATTCCAGAGCTCTTACTAATCTGAGAAACAAGCTGGTGTTGAAGGGCTTTCTCCCTTCTAGTTCTTTTTCTTCCAAAGCTGGGGCTCAAACCCCCTGTAAAGCCATATGCGGCTCCCAAAGATAAAGACTCTCACGAGACGTCACTGGATCGCACATCCTCTTTGGCTCCTTCATCAGAGCTGTCAACTAAAATGTTTAAAAAATTGGATCCAGCCAGCCTGGATCCAACTGCTTCTAAGTCTAAATCACTCTAGATCTAAACAGCTCCCCTCCTTCTGGATCCAGTCAATTCACAGCTCCCTTCACCTTTCTTGGAGAGATCCCTCTGCAGACATTCAATGAAATGCTTGGCAGAAGTTGAATTAATTAAAGTTATATTTGCTGGGTCAGGTCTGAGATTATTGCATAAAAACTTTCAAGTCATACTGACTTTGTACATTCTTAAGGCCAGCAGGACGGTTGTCAGGGAAACCACAGGCTATGAGAAATGCATCCTCCAATGCTGAGAGCACTGTGGGGATGGCTGAGGGTTCTGGAAATTCCAGTTGTAGCAAATCATGGTATATTCTAATGGACTGAGAAACGTCTGTGTTCCCCCACTGAAAACAATGGTTTGTCCTGGAAATAGTCAAAGAGAAAGAGAATCTCTCACATGTAGACTTGGATATGCACTCTCCTCAGAATCAAAATCAGAAAGCTTTGGAGAAAAATACTGCATTTGACACTTCACATTCCCCTAAAAATTCCATTTCTTGAATCTCTTCATGGAAAGAGGAATCCTTTTTTTCTTTTACCAGAAACTATCTTACAAGAAGAGTCAATAACCTGTTTTACACCCTGAAACAAACCCAGTAAATTACTCCTGTAGAGAGACATTGACACAGGAGAAGTTAAATGTTTAGTTTTCTGTCTCTTTTTGACAGGAAAATTTAGGGCAAACAGAACCAATATTGCCAGCAGCAGCTTCCCCAGGGCAATACATTCTGGCTAAGCAGGAGTTCGCTCCTACCCAATCTTACATAACTGACAAGATTGTCTCTCCCTTGCCCACTGAGAAGACTGCAACAGCCATAAAGGATGTGACTAACCCCACTCCATGCTGGTTGCATAGTCAACACCAGAGGAAACAGAAGAAAAAGACTTTTGATACAATACCCCATTCAAGTATTACAGACAAGCTCACTAATGTAGGTATAAATCCTTTTTTCACCCACTGGATAGCCAGCTTGCTCACTGATATGGTCCAAGAGGTCAAAATAGGTGAGGCCACTTCTAACAAGAGGCCAGTCACTAGCAGAGCCCCCAGGGCTCGGTACTGGGCATGCTCCTTTTTGGCATCAATTTCTCTGAAATGGAAACAAATGCTGAAGACTTATGGCTGACTAAGTTTGCAGATGATTGCCAGCTGGGGGTTATCAATGACTCCTCTGCAAACACTAGGATTCTTCAAGAAGGCCTATCTCTGACTAACAAATGCTGCCAAATTCATGGACTTAAATTAAATGCTAAAAAATGCATAACTCCATCCTTTGGGAAGTCAGCCATCCCTATCAATTACCATGTTGATAATACGCCCCTAAGAGTTGACCCAGTGTCCAGGGATCTGGGTACACAGATAGACAGTAGCCTTACCTTTGACCACAATGGTGAGGAAATCCTTTTATGTTGCACAATTTATAAGTAAGAGCATGGCATCTAGGTACAAACATGCCATTATCCCACTGTACTCTGTCCTTATCAGATCAATCATGGAGTACAATGCTCACTTCGATACCTACCTAACCAGGCATATGCAGCAACCAGAGTGACCTCAGAGTTTTTTTACAAAAATAATACATGGTATAACAAACCTACTTCATGCAGAGTGCTTTAAAGCCCTTTCTCTCTACTTAGTCTCCTATAAATTGCTGACAGGTGATCTATGCCTGGCTTACAAGGCATCTGCAAACCCCACACTTATGAATCTCCTGCATATTCGTAAGTCAGACAGTACTAGAAATACAAGGTCTAGAGACCTGAATTTTGTCTGTGACTTAAACAGAATATGCTGTAGAGAAAGATGTGTCTTAGAGACTGTATCTCCTATGGAACAGGCCTCCAGCTGAAGCTCATTTGATCTATTACCCAGTTTATATGCAACATAGACCAGTGGATGGGGAACAAGAAATTTACAATGGCCTAATGGACGGAGGTAGCTTATAAATGCCTGGCCCTCAATGTCCAGTTTGGATACAGGACACCATTATTCTTTCAGGAAAACTTAGGCTTAGAAAGGCCTCCCTGGCCTAGTAGCAATCTATGAATCTACGAAAAAGATAAGTCATTTGAGGAACAAGCTTTGGTCAGAGCAGTGACACCCATCTGTGGCTATGACAAATTACCAGCTTGCTGTGATGGCAAAGGCTACTTAGACAACTTTATCTTTTTGTAAGTGGTAGAAGGTCTGATTAAGGCACCAGTACTTTGTTTTATGGGTAGGCTGAAAAATGTGCTTGTTTTCTGGGGAAGCTTAGCAGCAATAGTTGATAAAGCTTAGCAGCAATAGTTGGTAAAACAAAAAATTCACAAAAAAGTTTTTTTCCCCACATAAATTACAGTAAAAGCAGTTTAAACACTTTCTCCGGCCCCAGAAAGTAAAATAAACACAATTTCACCACAGAAAAAAAGGAGTTTAAGCATCTTTTAACCACAAGAGAAATCTTGACCAATGGATGGGAGATCGCAGATATACCCCAGGGATTACCTCAGTGTCACTGCTCGACAGAGGCACAGCAAAATAATGGGTATAGTTCCCCATACTAAAGGGGTGGCGTAAGCCACAAAACTATGGGCTAGGCTTGTAAATGCCCTCGGGCAGATAGCCTAGTATGAACCTATGAACCTATGAACCTATGAACAAAAGTCACTGAGCTTGTGAACAAATGTAGTCTCTGCGAGCAAGCTCATGCCTGTGAATGGGCGGCAACACACACACACACACACACACACACAGATAAAGTTCACATTTTTTGACCAATAGCACTTCAATTAAAACACAGAATGTTAAAATTAGAATACTGATATTCATCGGTACTGAAACAGTTATCATATTGTTACACTTGTGACTCTGTATGATTTAGAGCAGGAAAGCTTTCAGCACTGTCTATGTGGGAAGAAGGGCAATTCTCTCAATCTGCACTTCTTTTATATTCCCACCTATGAACCTATGAGCTTCAAGGCTACACTACTTTCAGGAAGGTGAAATACATTGCTTTCCAACCACACATATTTCTCTTCTTTCCACAGAGACTGAGAAACCTTGGTTTATGAATATAACAGCAGAGGACTTTTGGTGGAAACAGTCCCCTCCTGTGGTGCAGTGAAGGAGCTTGCTCTTTCTGAAAAGGGTGAATGTTCTGTTTTGGTTTGTATATGAATCATTGTGGCATTCAGTTTTGTCATTTTGGTATCCTGTGACTTCAGAAGTTTATATTCCTATTTCTGGGTTACACAAGTAGCAGCCCCCCACCCCACCACCATCTATGTTTTACATATACCACACTGATTATGGTCAAAAATTAAGGAAAAAAATGTTAATTCTTGTTATGGAAAGTTTCATGTGCTTGTTATACTGAGGTTCAGTGTGGCACACAACACAGACAGCAGTCCCCACATAACTGTACCAGAAAGCTACAGTTAGCTTTGAAGCTGTGCAGTTCTTTGCACTGCTACACTAAGAAAGTGCAGCTCTTTGCACTGCTACACTAAGAAAAGTATGGCAAAGTGTACAACAGATTGATTAGATGAGCATTGTGATTTTTGACTGCTGTTTGTGAATTAGCACAAGACATCAGACAGCTTTTAAAGCTGTCATACAATCTGAACTCCTAAAATCTTGTTTTAATGTAAAGTACTTAATGTGCAGTACACTAGAAAAAGCTAAAACTCCCCCAGGTATTTTAAAGAAGTATGATCAGGTCACCAACTGCAGAATACAGGACATATGACTGCCTCTCCAATTACAGTGAACTTATGTGTTTGGAAAGTGGAGATCAAAAATTCACATAAAAAGCAGAGTGAAGTGAAGGCTGGAATATGAATAGTTCTGCATGTACAAATAAATGTACTCCACATGTCACACATTGTAAGAAACTATGATTATGAGTTTGGCATCAGATATTTTCACTTACTCAAGTTCCTAAGACTATGACTTCTTTAATGCATATATAAAATAACTACAGTTTTGCACCATAATATTTTGAATGCTGTTCAAAAGAAGATAAGAAAAATTATACAGAGAATCACCCATGTATCTAAAAAATTAATTCAAGTTAAATTAAAAAAATATCGATTTCAGTTCCTCTGGTTTGTAGATTTTTTATTTAAGAAAAAATACCTCTTTGGACACCGAACAAAAAAGGCAAAACACATCAGACATGCATGTTACCTGAAAACACCATGCAGGTACAAAGACATCTCCATCCTGTACAAATAACTGTCACTTGCACATACACAGTTATAAATTTTGCACAAAATCTCAGATCACGCCAGCTGCTCTGTACACAAAGGATAATTAGTGACACAACTGCTTCAGGTCACTGCTCCAAAAATGGAAAACATTTATGATGAACCCGATCCACAAAGAAGCCATGCCTCGACACTGAACATACGACTGAATGGAAAGCACACCTGGCATTTGCACACCTTACCTTTATAGTAAGGGATGTAGTGATGTTTGAATGTTGACGTATGGCTGGGATGCAAAGAAAGGGAGCTACAGCTGCCAGTAAGTAGGGACTGGCGACCAGCTAGGGATGGCTCTGACCACAACAAAAAGGGAGGGAGAATAAACTGGTTTAATCAGTACCAACAAAAAGATCTCATTTAACATCTTCACTAACAGTTCTTATTCAGTAATGACTCCCAAATACTCATTCTACTGCAACAGAAAAATATGCACAGGAAGTACAAACATGTTGCTGAAAAAGGGTTTTCACATTAACTTAGCATTGTGATGTCGTCTTCAAAACTGTCACACCTGGCACACATTATTTGGTAATCCAGTTCAGTACTCATTCACTGGAAAATGCTAACATTATTAAACAGAATTGTCACTTTTGAGGCTTACAGTCATATAAACGCTCATCTTTCCACAGGTTTTACATATCAAAGAGGGGCAAACTCAATAACTACTTCCTCATTATTGTTTCTGATGTAAAGTGTGAGGAAATACTAAAACTAAGAAACCTCCCTAACTTTCACTGTTATCCTTCTACCACTGTGCATTTCTGAGTATGACATAATGAAGTAAACACTAATTATTATCATCTAGATACAACCTCAGAGATTAATACTGTGTAGAGGAGATGTCAGTCTGTAGATATGAGGAAGACTTTCAACATCCTTGATGCTATATACATTATGGGTAGAAGAATACAGAAAATTATGTGATTAAACAAAAACATGTTTGCAATGAGGCACTCAGATTATGATGGCATCTGTCATTAACTCCAAGCTAATGAAGTTATGATGGGCTGATCCTAGCATGCTTACTAATGTAATTCAGTTCTTTACAGTATGATTTAAAGAACCATGTATCTAGCTGCCTGTCAACAATGAGTCTGCTACTTCTAGAGGAAATATACTTGAATGCTGGAAAAACAAAGCTCGGTCCCTTAGAAACCTTGGCAGCAGGACAATTTTGAAAAGAAAAACCTAAGGATGAGGCATGGTATATGTTTTTGCTAATGGAGGATAAGGACATGTTGGATTAGGGTAAGCAGCTGTGCTCCAAAGGAATGGAATCTATGTAGGCAGTCTGAAAAGACGGATTAAAAGTCCAAAGACTGACCTCGCTCTGCTAGCTGAAACACTCACATATCCAATCTGATGGTGTTCCATTGTTCTACAAGGAGAAAGAAACTTCCACAGCTGCTTCTTAACACAGAAACTACAGGTGATCAGGTAAACAGTTGACCTGATGGTTGCCCTAAGAAGGCACAGAAAGGGGGACTTTTCTGGAGACTATGGTCTAGTCTTCCTGGCCTGAACAGTAGCCTAAAGATGTATCACATGCTGCTGTTACAGCTGTATGCCCACTTCTGGGGCTGACCATTTGTAGTCTGGAACATGTGCATGCTTGATGTGATACAATTCAAGCAACAACTGAATTCTGGTGTCTTATCCAAGTAAACAGAGGACCAAAAAAGGTGTAGTCTGGGCCTCTTTCTATAGTTCTGGGGACAGCTTAAGACCTGTAGATATACAGGTCTCCTGAAGGAAATGCCAAAGGTTGGAGAGCTGACCTGTACAAAATGTAAAAAATGTAGGTAGTATATATGTGCATTCTGACTTAAAAATGAAAAACTGCCTTAAGCAGCTACTTTCTGGCATGGTTCGATAGAGTGCAACTGTAGAAAGAGGCTCTGGAAAATCTACATATTTCAGGAACCAACCCAAATCTTTATCCTAAATAACACCTTGGGTATCCACTGACTGTTCAGCAGGCCAGAATACATCATCAAGCATTGATTTTAGTGGGGTTGAGAGGAACTCATCGAACCTTGGGGGAAACCTTCTAAGTAATAAGAGATGAAATAGAAGGTCTGGGACCTGAAGTAGCCTCCACTTCCTGCTCCATCTCATCCTTCCCTTTTTGCAGCATCAAAATTGACAAATCCTCCTTTGAGAAGGTGGCTCGTTAGAGGATCTATAAGTCAGCATATTTTTCTATGTCACTGTCAGCCAGTATATCAAACAATTTGGCTATAGGGATATACAACAAATATTGTTGTATTAGCAGTTTTAAATTCAAATATTTAGCATTTCTAATTTGCTAAGTTGAATAATACTTCCCATAATGAAACACAGAATGAAGAAACATATATCATACCCTCCAAATAGGCTTCATACTAAACAAATGGGGGACTTCAACTACTATCCTTCTGCACAATGGTGGACCATACAAGGTCCTGGGAAACTACTGACTTATAAGCCCAACCAATCTGATAAGTAAGGCCATGGAAAGAATAACCATGGACATGATAAATAACTTTGGAAACCTAAAGACATTGGATCTAACCCAGTTTGGTTTCAACAAGGTTAGGTCAAGCCTACTTAACCTGGTTAACTTCTTTGAGAAGGTGACCAAAGCAATGGACAAGGGCAAAATGATGATACTGCCTACCTCATCCTGACCAAAGCATTCAACACAATACCTCACTCAGGCCTTGCAGATGAGCTCATGAAATTAGTTCCATGTGTTTCTCTAGTTCTTTACAATCTATGCTGCTTCTTGTTTATCAACCAACCATGCAACATACGATGGTTATTTAACAGTCAATAAGAAAGACACAGATATGGTACGTTTCCCTTAAGAAATGGTTTATAGGCACTTGTGAAGTACCCAAGAGCACTGAACTGGGCCCATTACCTTTTGGCATCTACTTCTCTGAAGTCAAGGTCAATGCCAAAGGCTTCTGGTAGACCAGTTTTTCACAAAAATACGAACCAGGCACAATCATAGAATCCCCAAACATCCTCCAAGAAGGCCTGACATAGACTAATAACTAGTGTCATAGTAATAGTTTAAAACTGACTGCTAAAAAATGTGGAATAGTATATTTTGGAAAGACAACCACCCCTGGAAATTACTGCATTGATAATAACCCCTGACAGATGACCCTGTGGTCAGGGATTTGGGAATACATGTAGATGATAACTCAGCCTTTGACCATCATTTGTCTACTACAGTAAAGAAATTATTCTATGTTGCGCAACTTATCTAGGTCCAAAGATGTCACTGTCACATTGCACTCTGGTAAGGCCAATCACAGAGTAAAATCCCCCTTCGGTATGTACTTGACGAGGCATACATAACAACTGGAGTGTCCAGAAAGCTTCCTCACAAAAAGAACACATGGTGTAGAGAACATGTGCTACTCTGACTGCCTCAAAGCCTTATCCTTGTTCTTTTTTTTTTAAACACCTTTATTGAATTAACCTTATCCTTGTTCTTGGTCTCTAACAGAATGCTGAGAGGCGATCTATGCCTGGCCTCAAAGTATCTTCTGATCTAGCCCTTATGGTCCTGTTGCATATCTACAAAATGAATGGCATTAGAAACACCAAATCTAGGGACCAAAACCATTTTGTAACATAAATAACACCATTTGGAAGGACCGGTATGAGTATCAGAGAAAACCCCTTGTCTAGAACAGGCTTCCCATACATGTGAAGCAGAGTTCCTCCCTGCACTTATTCAAGAGTAACTTGAATAAGTGGATGGGGGAACATACATTTACCTCGGATCTGCCTGCTATGCCCCTATTTGAAATAGGAAATTTGCAAATGCCGGCTCACTCATACCAAGCTATGCAATGAGTGGTATCAAAACTGGTAAGATATGTTTGGGAAGCATGGCTAGGATTAAAAAGACCTTTTGGGGTTGTTGGCCAAGTAATTACACATGAACCTGTCAACCTGTATTTTGATTGCAGAGAAGGCATAAGGACTTAGTGTATTTAGCTTCAAATCACTCAAATAGCCACTGCTGTCTCATCAGATACTTTTATTTATCCAAAATTTCATAATATTTAACACCCATTATAAAGGACAACATTTTAATCCTGATAAGTTTTTATTCAAATTTTAAACTCTAACATCCCACCCTTCAAAATTTTCTTTTCAAATTCAACAAGTGCCAGTTACACAATTTTCAGCTCAGTCTTCATATGTCTATACAGTCATACATTAAACCTTCTAGTAAATAAGAAAGTACTTGGAAGCCTATCTTATCATACAGTATAAAACTCTGAATGACCAATGAATGTTTTAAAATGAATTAGAAATTGCTATATGGCACCTCATTTGTATTAACCATCTTGTACTTCTTTGTTGATATATTTAGGCAACAAACCAAGTACTGGCATACTTTATTTTCTGTGCTGCATATTTTATACCTTGATTGTGAAACTCTATGGATATATGATCACAAGCCAGTAATCAAAATAAAAATATATAACTGGAGCACCTAGCCTGATATTATCTGAGATAAGATGCAGGTCCTACTTACAGCTAACAGATTATACTTTAATCTTCACTCCCCCTGAAGAAATATTTTCTTTTTGTTACAGGCGTACCTGAATTTCACCACATCTTTTTTGCTTACCACCTGCTATAATCATCCATAAAAGTTTGTTAAATACGACTTAATTTAATTTCTCCCGAGTCTTCCTCCTTGTATCTTCACACTTTGCCCCCTTTTTCTCATACATATCATTCCATGGGAGCTGCACATATGCAAAAGCTAATGGATTTTTTTTAAATATATATATATATATATATATATATACACACATGCTTCTATAATATTCCTCCCATTGGCTCCTTTCTTCAGAAGCATGCATATTGAGCTTTTCTAGTCCAGAACACAAAAAACCACAAAAACGAAAGATGTGTGCGAATAAAACCAAAACCAAATGCAGTAAATCCTCGCACAGAAGTAACCAAATAAGGGCACGAGACTCAAGTGTAGTCCTGCTACTTTATTCATGAGTACAAAACCAAGCATAAACGCTATACATACAAAAGGCATTTTTTGTAAACACTTCATCAAATGCTATCCGCAAAAAACAAAAAGACTATCAATTTATACTCTGTCTAATTAAAACACAAACTGTCAATCAATTAAAATCAATTTAAAAGCTCCAACCAAATCGTTCCAAATACATTTAAATAGTTTTTAATTATTTAGTTACAATAAAAGTTATAGTTAAAATTAAAATTATAGAAGCTGTGGTCCGGATAACAATATATATAAATAGGAACAATGTATAGAAGACCAATATTAAAACATACAATATAATGTAAAAATAGGCAAATGAATGAATAAATGCTTAAAAATAGGTAAATAAATAAATAGATGTATAAAAATTAGATGCATAAAAATTAAATAAACACTGTCCTCTTGTGGCCAGTTAACGGAATCCAAATCTGTGTACTCGTTTTGCTGCTCTGAGTTTTAAAACTGGCTTTATAGAAATAGCCTCATTTAAACCAGGATTTTTTGTGGCTTCCAAAATTAATTGCCAGAATAACTCCCTGTATTCCAGCTTTTCCATCCAAAGGCCACCTCTCACTTTCTTAGGAACAACCTCCAGAACAAAAAATCGAAAAGAGGCTGTATTGCAATCTAAGCTGTGTTTGTAAAGGGCATTTTCAATGTTGGTATTTTTAATCTCATAACTGTGCTCATATACCCTATTTTTCAGTTTTCTTTCAGTTTTTGCCTACATAAAAAGATGTGCAGGTTTGACATGAAGCTAAATAAACCACACAACTAGTGTTACAGTTGGCAAATTTGTTACTAATAATGTTCTCCGTCTGGCTTCAATATAAAAAGAGTCTCCACACTGAATATAAGGGCATTGTTGGCAACAGCCACATTTATAAGTTCCAGTCTTTTTATTGTGATTACGGGAATTCTTTTGTCCCTCTATCACTTTTACAGATTTAGTGAAATCTCGGACCTGGAATGTTTGTTTAACAAACCCTTGAGAGTTATGTATAGGAAGGATTGTAACATTAAGGATATTTTGGAAAGTGATAGAGGGATAAAAGATGCCCCCCCCACTTAAATATACCAACTCCAACATTGCACTTCAGTGCAGAAGAGGGAAATTTTCCTATTCTGTGCCATGTGGTGGTGTTGCTTTTCACCTTCGATCTTTTTAAAGTTCGATATGGTGTTGACCAAATGACATTCAAACTTTAAAATGTTTGAATAATTAATAGGGACCCATTTGTACTGCTACCCCATGAGTACAAAGACAGGCTGTATTCTATACAATAATACACAATCATTTATAACACAACACAAAGCCCTAAACATTACGTAAGTACTAGGAAAAATCTGATGATTCATCATCAAGCCCAAACAAAAAAACAAAAAAAGAAGTTAAGGACTCACCATAACGTTCTATGTTTGTTGTCCATCTCACCTTTCATTCTTACACGTGGGTTTGGAGTTGATCCCTGGCTCTGACTCAGCCATTTACAGAAGCTTGAAGTCTCTAAGTTGGCTCGTGGCAAGGTAGGTATTCCATCATGCAGTGGTATCAACCCTCACATCTTGTTTGCTGCTGACTATAATAGAAATTAGTTATTCTGTACCCTCAGGTAAAATAGAAACAACAGTGAAAGGTCTCCAACATAAAGGAAAAGAACAAAACTTTTCCTACCAGGTCCTCTAGGATTATTTTGACGGGGGTAGGTGGGTGGGTTCGTAAGAATAAAGGGCAAGATGGACATCAAACATGGAACGCTATTGCGAGTACATAATTTCTTTATATTATGTTGTCCTATCTCGCCTTCATTTTTACATGTGGGACAGCATCCCTAGCACCTTTTTCTTGGGTGGCTCACGGGAATACACTCTTGAGCACTATGGAACCAAAGGAAGGTCTGTCCCTGGAGGCCAAATCAACCTTGTAATGAGTGATAAAGGTATTTGAACTTGCCCAAGTCGCATCTGCACAAATACTATCCATTGAAATTCTGGCTTGAAAACAGTGGATGTTGCTACTGACCTGATTGAGTGACCTCTAACTTTGAAGGGGAGTTCCTTGTTATTATTGATGGAGTATATAAAATTTATGCAGTTGGAAAGCCAATTAGATAATGTGATTTCAGAGACTGGTATACCCTTTCTTGCCTCTGAAAAGGATATGAACAACTGATCAGACTTCCTGAAATCTTCAGTTCTGTGGAGATAGAACCGAAGTTGTCTATGCAAATCAAGTTGATGAAGGTTATATTCTTCCTTGTTGGTATGGTTAGGGAAGAACACTGGAAGCTCAACAGATTGGTTAATATTAGATTAAGTGCAAATCTTAGGGACAAAGGATAGGTTTGTACGAACCGAATATGGAAAATCAAATAGGGCAGTTTGACTGAAAGCACTTGTAGCTCTGTAACTCTTCTAGCTGAGGTTACAGCTACCAGAAAAATTGTTTTCCAAGAGAGGAACTTTAGATAGCATGTGGAAGAAGATTCAAAGGTTTTGAGGTTAAGTATGACAGGACAAAGTTTAAGTCCCAAGGAGGGACAGGCTCTTTAAATGGAGGTCTCAATAAGGAAGTATCTTTCAAAAAGGCTTTACACATTTTATGTGCCATCAAGTATGCTGTCCTAAGTGGAAATTGGAAATAGCTGCTAGCTGGACCTTAACTGTAGCAGCGGCTGAGCCCTGTTGGAAGAGTTCCGAAAGGAAATCCAAAACTGAAGAAATTGGGGCAATGAAGGGTCTACGTTTTTGGACTGAGACTAGAAAAAAAATCTTTTCCATTTACTAGTATACAGTTTTCTGGTAGAAGCCTCATGAGAGGATATCAAAATGTGTTTTAACTGCTGGAGTGAAATCCTGAAGCCTGACTAAAGTAGGAAGTGGAGCAGCCAAGCTGTCAAGTTGAGGGTGTGGAGAGAAGGATGAAGAGTTCCTGACATATGTGTCAGAAGGTCTGGAACTGGGTCCAGAATTCATGGATCTTCCAATAGATGTGGTCCCAGAAAGGGGAACCAAATCTAATATGGCCAATATGGAGCAATGAGAATCATCTTGTTTTCCAAGGATTTTGCTTTCTGAATGACTTTTGATATGAGGGGAAACGGGGGGGGGGGGGCATAAAGATGTCCCGAGGGCCAATTGTGAACCAGTGCGTCTCTCGGTGTCTCCTCCAGAGGGGGGTATTAGGGCAAAGTAGCTTCTGCATTTGACGTTCATAGAAATGGCAAAAAGATCGCAGCATGGCTGGCCCCATTTGCAGAAGATCTCTTCCGCTATGTTCTGATTTAGAGACCACTCGTGAGGCATCAATATTGCCCTGCTGAGCTTGTCGGTTATCACATTGGACTTCCCCGAGATGTGCATTGCTACTAGAAAGCATTGGAAAGATATTGCCCACTGCCAAACCCTCAGAGCCTCTCGGCAAAGTTGGTATGATCTGGTTCCTCCCTGTTTGTTTATGTACCATACCACTGACACATTGTCTGACTGGATTACAATCATCCCTAGAGGAAGAGAGTTGTGGAGTGCTTCCAATGCCAGAAGTACTGCTCTCATCTCTAGAACACTGATGCACAAATGGGCCTCGTGTTCTTGCCATACGCCTTGGACTGTCTTTCCCAGGTAATGCCCCCCACCACCCTATCTGGGAAGCATCCATGGTCAAAGTAGCAACAGGTTGATGTGGGATGAATGGTCTCCCGATGGTTAACTTGTTGGATCGGATCCACCAACGAAGATCCTTCTTGCAAGATTCTGTTATTATGATTAGGTGAGACAGAGCAAGTTCCAGAAGCAACCACTGGGCTAATAGTAACCACTGTAGAATTATCATATGCATCCTGGCTAAGAGAATGAGAGTTATGGTTGAGGCCATTGTTCCCAGCAGTTTGAGCACTACCTTTGCCTTGACTTTGTGTTTGGGAAGAAGAAGCAATATCTGTTGTTTGAGATTCACAATTCTGTTGGTGGGAAGGTGCGCCATCATTGAAATGGTGTCTGTTTCTGTGCCTATAATGGTAATATGTTGACAGGGCAACAAGGCAGATTTTTGCAAGTTTATTGTAATGCCTAGCTGAGCACAAATTTGTATGAACATGTCTACGGCCTGTTGAAGTAGATGCTTGGTGGTGGCAGTTAGGAGCCAGTCATCCAGGTACGGAAACACTCGGAATCCAAGATGCCTCAAGTGAGCCGTTACTACTGCCATGTATTTGGTGAATACTCTGGGAGCTGTAGTGAGACCAAAGGATAGAGCACAAAACTGATAGTGACTGGCTTGCAGCCAGAAGTGTAAGTGACTCCTCGATGCTCTGTCCATTTTTATATGGTAGTATGCATCTTGGAGGTCTATCGAGCACATCCAGTTGTCTTGCCCTAAAAAAGGGATGTATCGACTGCAGTGTCACCATTTGGAACCTGGACTTCTTGAGTGATTCATTTAGTTTGCTGAGATCCAATATGGGCTTCCAGTCACCTGTTCTTTTTGGTACTAAAAAGAATCTCGAGTAAGTTTTGAATCCTATTTGGTCTGTAGGGACGGTTTGGATGACTCTTTTGTTAAGAACTTTTAGATTTCTATGGTTGCTTGATCCATGAGATTCGGTGGAACATCCAAGATTATTCTAGTTCGAGGAGGGGGAAAAGAAAAGGGTATGGAGTATCCTCTGGATATTATGTTTTGTACTCACTTGTCTTTTGTGATGTTTTGCCAGGCTTCTGGGTACAAAGATAAACATCCCCCAACTGGCTCCAGAGTAGCACAGTCGGACCTACTTTCAGGAGTGCTGATAGGTATGTCTGCGAAAAGAATCACGGTCGCCCTGGTTTTGTGGGCCCCTTCTGCCTCTAGGATGGTGTCTACCATTATTCTGTCCCCCTCTGCCCCTGGGGAAGGAATCACCTTGTGCATCTGGGAAAACTCTTTGGGATTTCTTGAACCACATCTTATGGTTGACCTTTAGGGTAGGGTCTTGAAGGGATGGAAAAACTTACTCCAACGGCACAGAGAGTATTCCCTTCCTGCTCGCATCTGGTGAGTGTATCCTTAACTTTTGGTCCAAAAAGTGAGGAACCATCAAAAGGGGCATTAGTGAAGGTAGACTTAAAGGGTTCCGCAAAGTTACACAAGCACATACAGGAGTGTCTCCTAAGGGAAACTCCTGAACCAGCTGCCCTACTTGCTCCATCTGCTGTGTAGAATATCAGTCTCATGGAGGACTTCATTATGGAATTTAAGGTGGATAACTGAGTGGTACCCTTTTCTGGTACCCCCGCAGTTGAAGCACCTTGTAGAGTCTCTCCTAGTTCCTTCAGAAGATCTCTCTCTGAAGCCTTGTAAAATGGGTGAGATAATTCAGCGATCTAAGGGTAAAAGCCGCTGAAGAAAAAACACACTTCCCATATCTGTTCATCGTTTGAGACTCTTTGTTCAGCAGATGGACAGATGAGGATGTCTCTGCAAGCTCCTTCTTGGTGGCCGCTGCCACCACCATAGCATCTACGGGCACACCTTTAGTCAAGAAGTTTTTTTCCTGGGGGGGGGGGTGACAAAAACTATTTTGGCCTCCCAGGGACTGGTTCCAACCTGTCAAGTGATTCCCATGCCTTTCGAATGACCAAGTCCATGAGCTTGTCGAAAGACGGATACACCCAAGAGGCTGAAGGTTGAGATCCAAAAGCCTTCAGGTACACTGACTTCTCATCAGAAGGGGTGATGGTAGTCCAGCAGCCTCTCTGTTTTAGGATCTCAAGGATATCTGCAAAGGAGATATCTTCAGAGGATGACCGTGGGGACTCTTCTGACTCCTCGAGGTCAGTGTTGGAGGTGACAGACTCATCAGGGGAGTCTACATGCTTCTTTTTGCATGTTTTCTTCTGAGGGGGCTCCTCAGAAGGGTATTCTGATGAGGTCTCAGAAGAATGGGGATCACCCAGTGGGTGCTCTGAGGCTGCAGATCTCTGCTGTCCTGTGGATAGGGTGGTGCCAAGACAGAAGCCGGTGCTTTTGGGGAAGAACATCAGTATCCTTGCGTAGAGCTGTAGAGTTGGCTAGCACGCTCCTCATCAGCTCAAAGGCCAACTCCCCTGGTTTCGAGGACACCACTGGTTCCCAAGAAGCAGCGGTAGCACTCAGTTCCTTGGAGATCGGCTATGGCGCCAATATAGGAACAGAGCTGAGTCAAGTCGATGCACCGAGAGGTAGACTCGGAACTGAAGAGCCTCGGCTCCAAGAATCTACCTCGGGGCCGACCAGTGAACTTTGGCTCCTAGAAACTACAGATGGCACCGAGAGTGTCAGAGCGGATATCGGTTCTGGCAAGGCCTCATGGGGTGCCGGAGCTGAAGGTTCTACTGCAAGCGGTACTGGATATTCTGGCTCCAATAGACAAGTATGGCTCAGAGGAGGAACATTAGTGGATGTAACAGATTTGGACAGCTCTGAAACCAGCTGGGCAGAAGCCAAGAGCAAATTTTCCAGCCCCGGTGCCTTCAAAAGTCTGTGGCCCAACCTCTCCACATCTTCATCTGATAGACTCCTAGATGACCTGGAGGAAAGGGATGGAGAGCAAGATCTTTGAAAAATAGCTGAACTCAGTGTAGGGGAGACTGGTGGAATATCTGTTGACTGGCTCTGGGCTAAAGAATCCTTTTTTGGCTCCGAAGTTCTTGGGGCTGATATAGGCACGTCAATAGTAATAATCTCAGTTGGCTCCGAAGGCAGTGGAACTGATGAGGTGGAAGTCTTAGTAGTTTTTGGTATTTTCTCAGGAGGTCCACATTTCTTACAGGACACTGGAAATCGCCTTTTAACAGTCTTTTCTTTCTGATTTGAGGGAGAGTAAATTGTGAAAAAGAAGAAGAACTACCTAAAGTTTCCTCAAAGGGTGGTTTCAGGAGACCTTTCAAAATCAACTTGTTTTTCCTTTCTTGAAGGACTCCAGCTAAAAGAGTGACAAAATGTACAAGTCTCTTGTAAGTGAATGGCCCCTAAACAGTAGACACATACACTATGCCCATCCGTTATGGATATTTTTTGAGTACATTTTTGATATTTCTTAAATGCCGAAGGTTTATGATCCTTCTCTTTACACTCCTTAGACATAATTTCACAGATACAAAAAGGAATTAGTTAGGTCTTCTAACTAAAATGGACCCTAACTACTGGGAGGAGGAGAAATAACACACACAATAAAAGAGAAGTAAATGCCAAGGAGAGGAATAGGGCCTCTAACTAAAACGGGCCTAGCCCTGCCAAGAAACAGGAAAGGAACATACCACTAGAAAAAATGCTCTAATAAATGACGGGCAAATAGGTTTATCTAAAGGGAAAACACACCACACTATAAATAGAAAAGGCAAGATCAATAGAGGACTAGGTCATCTAATTTAAATGGGCCTAGACTTTAGAAACAGTTAACTAAGTTACCTAAGCCTAGACAAGCACACACACAGGCAGAAAAGCTAATACCAAGAAAACAGACTGAACTATGGTAAGTCCTGCAATGTAAATACACACTATCCAAGCTAATAAAGAGCCGACAAAAGAGCCCAACAAGAGGAAAACAGCAAATTCTAAAAGGAAATAATCTAAAACTACCACTAAGGGATACCAACAAAACAAAGGCCTGTGGAAAAAAATGTTGGCCAAACAGCTGACAAACCAGCAACAGCTATATAACAATACCTAAGATTAATGATATATCTAAAGGAAGTATTCTAACTGTTCTAACTATGAAAAAACAAGCTTTATATGCAAAAATACAGAAGAAAAAGTTTAACTTAGCCACGGCCAAGAAGAGCACTTCTGAACTCGTAGACCGGCAATCAAGATCTGAGGGCTGATACCACTGCACGATGGGATACCTACCTTCGGGCTTCTGTAAATGGCCGAATCGGAGCTGAGAACCCACATGTAAGAATGAAGGCGAGATAGGAAAACATAACATCATAAGATTTCACCTAATAAAGCCATATTCTCAGTTTCTAGATTACTGAGTCATGTAGATAAAAGTTATTACAGTACTTTGGAAAACAAACCTTCCATGGGCTAGTTGTCTTCTGACATAAAATTTCCCAGGACAGTTCATTATTCCACAATAGTTTTTTTGCTGTTTTTTTTTTTTTTTTTGACATTTCAGGGACCTACTATCATATGTAGCTTCTAGGAGAACCTCATGAAAAATTCAGCAAATGTTTTAACAGAACATGATAAGGATGTGGGAACCAAAACACTTGTGCTATTCAAACCATGAACATATATAACTTCCTAAAGGAATACTACCATATTCCTTATAAGGGTTAGAACAAGTTAAAACAAATATTCTAGACTAAATAGAATTTTACCACATAAGTTACACTGAGCTTACCCTTCAAGGCTGATCTAGGAGTGAAACAATACAAGATTAAACATCCAACTCAGTAAAGCTTTCCCAAGAGATAAAAGTTCCTGTCATTCAGAATTTTAAGATCAAAACCAATTTTGGCATTAATTAGGATGTTCAGCACAGGGACTGCAATAGTAAATTCATGGTGAAAGGGAAGGAAAGCACACATTTTTATAGAATGGAAATATTTCTGAATAATAGAAAATGCTAAAATATATTTCAAAAACACACATTACTTATAAGGGCTAATGTATATTTTTTATGTATTTAAAATTGCCATTTACTGAGGAAAGTACAATGGATGCCAAATGTATATTTACTAAGTAAGCCCTCGTCCTTTGTCCAAGAAAAGGAGAGCCATCATTCACTGATCTTACATACATTGGTCAGCTCTCCAGCTTCAGCTCCATTTCCAGACCCATATCACTGTTATTAAATATGAAGCAACCCCTGCTATGTGGCTACTTATGTATTGAAAAAATGTAAACAAACGTTGTGGGATAGAAGTGCATCTCTAGTAAAAGATTGGTGTCTGGGGGAATCTATAATGTCTTCCAATCTACAACTGAGACAGATGCCTTAAACATTAACTTTGACTACTGAGAAATAGATGCTAAACATGAGAGGGCCCAGCACAGAGCCGTGGGTTACACTGCTGGTGACTGGTCTCTTGGTGGAGGTGGTCTCCCCAAACCCGACTATTTGGGTGCTCTTGGGGAGCCACCAAGCAATCCAGTGAGGTACGAAATGATTTACACCAAGCTCAGAGAGCTTGTCAACAGTGCCTGAGAGGGGTATTGTATTGCATGTCTTAGCAAGGTAAAGGTATGCAATACAGGTCCATAGGTATAAAAACTAGGCTAATGGCCCTGGGGCCTTTACAAGTCTAGCCCATAGGATTACCCTGGCATCGTGCCACCCATTGTGCCCATATGTACTGTTTTACCCTTGTCCTTTGCTTTGGAGATCCTCTTAAAGAAAACTACCAAGTTATACAGCCATGATCTTCCTTTAAAAAAAGCCAAGTTGGGATGGGTCCAGTGCCTGTATATTGCCAATGTCCTTGTTTATCATTTCCATGATAATTTAATATATGGATTTGCATATTAGGCTTGTTAGACTTAGGTCTGTAGTTCCCTGAATTGGCTGATGGTCCACCCTTGTGAAGGGAAATTACGGATGCAGGCCTCCATTTACCTGGAACATCGCCTGTTTCAAGGCTCTAGTTGAGGAGTGCTTCAAGTTGTCCTGAGAAGATATGTTTTAGACTGTTCGAGAAGAAACTGGGGATGTTGTCAGAACCCATGGGGGTAATGTTCTTGGCTTTAGTAAGGACTGCTAGCATCTGGTCCCTGCTGATAACATGTTGGAAGAGATTTCACCTGGTGGAGCAGGTGGGAGAGTGGGGGGTGAAGTCTGAGCTGAATTTATCATCCCATAGATTTGCTGAATCACCCTTATCAGTGAAGGTTGTACCAGTCACCATCAGTTCAGAACAGGTTCTGGACATAGTTGAAGGAAAACCTTGTAGTTCACCTTGCTGGACTTAATTAGACTTCTTAGTTTCTTGTTTAGCTGTATAAGAGAGCACTTACCTTTAAGGGAGTTGCTCTTCTTGATTTACACCATGAGTTTTCTTCTTTTGTTATACACCCTGTTTAGTTGAGGATTCCTCTAGTGTGATTAGTTTTTAGTGTTTGTTTTAGGTTTATTTGTGGTAGGGGTAGACAGCCCCTATGCAGCCATTCATGTGTTTATAAAGGGATTCTGTGAATAATTCTGCATAGGTTGCTGTGATCTCAGGGTTGGGAGGAGCTCTGAATTTTGACAAACTGTTACTTAACGGGATGTAGTTTGCCTTTGAATATTTCTTAAATGTTTCTGGTTTAGCTGTATTTTCTGGTTTAATTTTTCTTCAAATGAGACAGCTTTGTGATCATACCTCACTAGCGAGGACATAACACTGGGTTGGGTGGTGGGGATTGTGCAATGCTCTCCCATGTTGGGGAGTACCAGATCCAATATGACTGATCCTCTGGTTGGAGTGTGCACTAGCTGTTCCGTGGTATTTGTGTTAATAAAGTCCAGAAAGCACTGTGCCTGTGAGTTTGAGGCAGGTTAGGTTTCCCAGTGTACAGTGGGGTAGTGCTAAGCACCTCTAGTAGGTTTAGGTAAGCATTGTGAGACTCTAGGGGCATAAATGGTGATGTATAGCTATCAATGATATGGTAAGGGACTTTATCTATGGTGAGTTGTACATGGATGATCTCCATGGTATCATCCTGTTATCCAACCTGGAGGTATGTTTTTTGCTAATGTAGATCGAGACACCTCCACCTTTGTCTCCAATCTGTGCTTTTGTTGGACTAAATGCATAGAAAACACTGTAACCTTGCATCTCTGCAGTCCTTTATATGATTTAAACCAAGTCTTGCTCATGGCACAGGTATCTGCATTCTCCAAAGTGAGGAGAGCTTGAATAGTGTGGAGTTTTTTATTTAGGCTCCGAGTACTGAGCAATAACACATCTTAAGGTTGCTTGTACACTTTTACAGTATGTTGGTATTTTTGTCATTTTGGCACTACCAAAAAAGGCTTCAAGGGGGTGGATAAAGTTTTAACCAATATCCAAATGCCTAGGGGAGACAAGTGCAGCCCATTATTGGCAAAACAATATGGTCCTTTTACCATGCCCTCCCAAGCTGACAAATACTGGATCCCCCTGGAGTGACAACAGAAATTAAGCCTATTACTAAAATCAATCATTTTATGTTCATACCATAGCATCAGTCTTCGTGAAGGTAGAATGCTGCTTAATCCAAGGCTCATAAGTATCTGTGACAGATATCCTGTCAGATCCACTATGTGTCTTTTCATATAGTCCAGTGAGGTATGCCTCTGTTCATTTATACCCACATGGACTATATGAAAAGACACATAGTGGATCCCAGGCTGCAGTAACTTGAGTGATTGCATGATGTTGCAGTTCCTGGGTACCGACAGGCAACTAACCATTATCTTCACCTTGACTAACCTGGTGAGTGAGAATCTGTGTGTAGCACAATCAAGTCTCCAAAGACAAGAGTATTAGGTAAAGTATATGATAAACCAAGAATTACCTCTATCTTTGGAATCCCTAAGGTCCATAAAAATGAATTAGACTCTCCAGTAAGACCAATAGTTGCTGCAGGAGAGTCCAAGACAGCACCAATAGCCAAATATGTGGATGTTAAATTAAAAAGTTTATGGATGAAAGATAATAATATTCTGAAAGACTCATGGGAGTTTTTAAGGGATGTAAAACAAGAATTATAAGATGATAGAATTATTTTTGTGGCAACTGACTTAGTGGATCTGTTTATGAGTATTCCACACCAAGAATGAATGCAATTATTTGAGGAAACATTGTTTAATGAAGCAAACTTAGAACATAATGAACAACTAGTTTGTCTTAATTTAATGGATTTAGGTTTGAAAAATAATTATATTTATTTTAAAGGCGGATTTTTTTCAACAGATAAAGGGAGTAGCCATGGGTGCTGCCTGTGCTCCCACCTATGCTAATATTGTTTTAGGGGTATGGGAAGAGAAATATATTCTTCATTCAAAATATGCAAATTGATGGATATTGCATAGAAGGTTTTTGGATGACATGTGTATTTTTTGGAAAGCCTCTGTTGATAAGTTAAAAGAATTTAATGTATTTTTGGAGAAAAACACTAATTTTTTAAAGTTTACCTATAACTGTTCTTACGAGACATTACAGTACTTAGACGTACTGATTTATAAAATGGGTGCTGGTTTTAGTTCTAAGATATATAGGAAATATACTTTTCTAATTCATACCTTCATTATGAAAGTGGACACCCTTTTCATTACAAAAAGAATATCATTAAAGTTCAGTACATTTAAGCTAGTAGAATGAGCTCAGCAGATAATGATTTTCATCAGGAATGTGCTTTTCTAGAGGGTTTATGTAAGGAAAGAGGGTATGCTACAAGTTTAATTTATGAGGTTAGGAAAGAAGTTATAGAGGGAAGGAAGGAGAGATTTAAACTGATTTTAGGTGATGTTACTTTAATGGAAGGAAAAGATTGTCCTCAAGGTAATAAGCAGGAAGAGAATTTTATTAAGGCTTTTATAACAGAATATAATGGATATGCAACTACTGTTACAAGCATAATACAAAAGGAATGGGAGAAATGTATTGGTTTAACAGACCTAACAAATATACCTAGGGAGCCTGTAAAGATTATTTACAAAACAGCATGTAATTTAAACAAATTTATTAGAACAAAAGCATAATAGTAGTAAAGATAAGAAGGATTTAAGAAAGAAAGGGACTTTTAAATGTGGAAGTTGCTCCCAATGTGCATTTATTTTAAATAAAGAGAAGATATTTCTAAGTAGTAGGAATAGGTGGATTCAAGGTACTGATTACTATAACTGCCATTCAGTGGGTTTAGTTTACCTTGTAGTCTTTGGAGAATGTGAAGCTTTTTATGTAGGGAAAACCAAGCATAAGCTTAAAAAAAGAATTTATGAGCATTACTATGATATACAAACAAAAAAGGAAAACAATGCTCTACTTTAAACATTCTAAAGAATACGAGAAAGCTAGGTTTTCATTTTTTGTGCTTGAAGATGTGAAAAATGATACTAGAGATGGGCTATGGGAGGAAAGAATTGAATACAGGGAACTATGGTGGCAGATTACCCTTCAGGCAAACCTATTCCCTGGGTTGAATGAGGATATATCTATAACCACCCTGTTAAGAATGAGGGCAGCAAAATTGTGATATTTCAACACACATAAACTATCCCTTGGACATCTAAATGTAAAAATTGCACTATATTCACAAGAACTTTAAGTGGTTACTTACACATTACCTTAATTATTTATTTTTTTTCATAAATGGTCTGTGCAGTATATATGAATACTGGAAATACTGTGGTTTAATTTTTTAACAAGTTCAGCAATATGTAGTTTAGCCAGTAGAGGGAGCTTTTACACTAAGTTTTTATAACAAGTTTTTACAACAAATATTTTTTTTCATTTTAGTAGAAAAATCATTTCACTATCTGTTATTCTATTATTTACTTCCTTATTTTTTACTATATGAGTTAATGAAAGGAGAAATATATTATGAGATGTACATATGCTTTATATATACTAAGGCTTGGATCGTTCACTGGGGGAGTTAATTGATTAATTAAACTTAATTCTTTCTTGTTATGTTAAATTATTTATGGTATAAAAGGACTAACCTTGATTGATTCCCTTTGTTGTATCTGATGAAGTCTTTGGGACAAAAAATACGAAAACGCAGTGATTTCGGTTAAGCGGTAATGTAGGTGGATGGTTCTATTATTTTTCTATATTAAAGTGAGTGCTGACTGAAAATATCCTGAAAGTGGTACTTGTCATACTCCTTTATGGTGCTTTCTTCACTTTGGATTTATGAGTTTTACTTAAGCACTGTCTGTTCATGTTTTGTAGTTTATTGGTAAAGACAGAGACATGGAAGGAGACAACAGGGTGCCACCTATGGAGGACAGCAGAAACGAGGAAGCTGGACAAATTAAAAATCTGATTGGCCAGTTAACCCAACTGATTGGCTAATCAGCATTAACAAGTCAATCAGTGATTGACATACTTTCTAAAGGGTACAGTAATCGGAATCAAGAAGTGGCTAACGTACATAGTAGTAAGTGAGACCAATGGAGCAAAGCGGTTGGTGTTTTTGGATAATACATTCAGAAAACAAACAGGAATACTTTTCCTATGATGGATATGAGTTTTGGATGGACACCTGCACTCTTGAGAGGAACAGAAGATGATATTTTAAGAACGATAAACCGTGAATCCAAAATTCCACCAGCACAATAAAGTGGAGGTGATTGTTTAACTACAAACAATGTTAATCTTGATTTGAAAGACTGACTTTTTGTTAACTTCTCACCAAAATTCAAAAACGATCCTATTAGACATTCCTCCATTTCTGATACTTATAATAACAAAACTAATAAGTTATCTGAACTTATGTTTAAAAACAGAACTTTGGACATTGAAAATTCTTATTTAAAACAATGTGCAAATCAAAGTATTGTGCCAAAAGGTTTGAGAATTTTTAAATATCCTAACAATGTTGAACCAGGTAGTGATTTTCACAAAGAGCATTTGTACATTTTTAATAGATGTGGTTTAGATATAGTAAAAGCAATTATAAACCAGAATGGTAGGCTTAAAGAAAAACTACATAAAGACATTGAGACAGTGAACAACAATATAATGAATGATTTGTTTTTTAGTATAGACATGGAAAAGGACAAGTATTTTAACATTAGAAAGAGAATTGATGAAAAATTTGATGGCTTGATTTATACAAAAATTAAGAAATTAGAAAGGGATGTAATAGAATATAAACAGAATAGAAGCTATCCAAAGCCAAAGTATTTTAATAAGATAGAATGGCACTTCATACAATGGTAATAGATGAGAGGAAAGGGATAATTTTTACAAGGAAGAACAGAATGAAGAAACAGTTGGAGATATTAATGACCATTTGGAGTACCCCCCTCTATGGAGGTTGGAAAGACTAAAAAACAATACCCCACCACAATATCAACAGAATTTTACAACTGGAGAAGTGGAAGAAGAGATAGGGGGAATGGCAGATATTAATCCCCCTGGAAACAAATGAAGGTGATTTAAATGAAGACAAACACAGAATGAGATAATTAATGTAATTTCCAGGTACACTTGGAATAACTTTAATATTTACAATTTCAGCAATGCTGAATTAGAGGATTAACATTTTTGTTTACTTTCCAAGGGGTTGAAGTATATCCCCCAAAAGAAAGGGAATTTAACTAAAGTTATCTTAGATTTAAAGATGTTTGTGAGGAAAATAAATTTATGTTTAGTATTATCCCAGGAAGTAAGAACAAACAAAGGAGTTGTATATAGGAAAAGTGCATTTAACCCTCCATTACATCCCCAACTAAAAAATTTTGAGACCATGGTTGAGAAAGAAATTAGGAAGGAATGGGTAAAGACTTGATACAAATCTAACTTACATATTCATGAAAAAAGAATCCTGGAAGAATTAAGAGCAAATAAGGATATAAGGGTTATGAAACCTGATAATGGTAGGGGCATAGTAATAATGGATGCAATTATATATGAGGGTAAAATGAACAAAATGTTGAGTAATACAGATAAATACCTTAGGGTATCTAAGAATAAAACGAATACTTCATATAGAAAAATCAATGTTCATTTGAATGATATCTTATTAGAGGGATTAATAGATCAAAAAACCTATAACTATTTGAATAATGATAATCCAAGAATTCCATCTATTTTTGGAATCCCTAAGGTCCTTAAAAATGAATTAGACTCTCCATTAAGAACAATAGTTGCTGCAAGAGGCTCCAAGACAGCACTGTTGGCCAAATATGTGGATGTTAAATTAAAAAGTTTATGGATGAAAGATAATATTTTGAAAGATTCATGGGAGTTTTTAAGGGATGTAAAACAAGAATTATACGATGATAGAATTATTTTTGTGACAATTGACTTAGTAGATCTGTTTATGAGTATTCCACACCAAGAAGGAATGTAATTATTTAAGGAAGCATTGTTTAACGAAGCAAACTTCAAACATAATGAACAACTAGTTTGTCTTAATTTAATGGATTTAGTTTTGAAAAATAATTATATTTACTTTAAAGGTGAATTTTTTTCAACAGATACAGTGAGCAGTCATGGGTGCTGCCAGTGCTCCCACCTATGCTAATATTGTCTTAGGGGTATGAGAGGAGAAATATATTCTTCACTCAGAATATGCAAATTGCTGGATATTTTATAGAAGGTTTTTGGATGACATATGCATTTTTTGGAAAGCCTCTGCTGATAAGTTAAAGGAAATTATTGAATTTTTGGAGAAAATCACTAATTTTTTAAAGTTTACCTGTAACTATTCTTATGAGACATTACAGTCCTTCGATGTATTGATTTATAAAATGGGTGGTGGCTTTAGTTCTAAGATATTTAGGAAAGATACTTTTCTAATTAATGCCTTCATTATGAAAATGGACACCATTTTCATTACAAAAAGATAGTAAGATCTTTTCACTACCTGTTCTACCATTATGTACTTCATTATTTTTTACTGTATAAGTTAGTGAAAGGAGAAATGCATTATGTACATAAGCTTTATGTATACTAAGGCTTGGATTGTTCATTAGGGGGAGTTAATTGATTAAAGTTCATTCTTTCTCATTGTGTTAAATGATTTATGGTATAAAATGACTAGACTTGATTCATTCACTTTGTTGCATCTGATGAAGTCTTTGCGACAAAATAGACGAAAACACAGTGATTTTAGTTAAATGTTAATGTATGTGGATGGTTTTATTATTTTTTTTATATTAAAGTGAGTGCTGACTGAAAAGGTCCTGAACGTTATACTTGTTGTACTCCTTTACGGTGCATTTTTACTTTGATTTATAAAGTGTATGCTTGCTTTATGGGCTTTGCTCTTAGGAACAATACTAGGCAAATTATCACAAGGGCCATAAGATGCCTAGCAGTATAATTGAGCTGAAACTAATTTAAATATAACATTTTATATAAGACAGATTAATATCTCTTAATTTATTATCTCTTGATAATGCAACCAGTGAAGTCACTTCTCATAGTAAATTATTAAGGATGACAGTAGATGATAGCCTTACATTTGACCTGCATTTACAAAATTTGCATAAGAACAACAATCAGAAACTAGGGATGCTTTACAAAGCCAAGCAATTCTCACTAACACAACTAAAATTACACTTGCCACTACTTACATCCTCCCCACATATCTTTACTGCACTCCCATCCTTATTAACCTCCAGGAATCACAAAAATCAAAACATGAACAATACTATAACAAAGGTGCTAAATTTGTAGCAAATACCCTTTTCAGAACCCACAATTGTATAGCACTAAAAAGCCTAAATTGGTTAGAACTACTCCATCAACTAACATATACACAGCTTCTTACCACCTATAAAATTATTTAGCATCTATCTGCTTGCCCAGCACTAAATAATATTTTACACAATTGTGTTCCCAGTTGGTCATTATTATCCAGTAACCAAAAACTCATCTCTGTCCACAATCTGCTGGGTGTTGTCTATACTTTTACCATGTTGGCAAGGCCTGGAACTCCTTGCTTGTATTCATCAGGTCAATACCCTCCCTCCCATCCTTTAAAACTAATCTGAAAGACTTCCTAGCCAAAAGCTGGCTCAATTCTTGCTCAACACCAGGATAAACTACATCCCTAAATCTGAATAGGTACCTATTCATACATTACACCTCCTTTTCCTCCTTTCTTCACTTACTTCCTTACTTCTATGAATTTCTATCTCCATTTCTCTGTCGAAATATACCATAAGCCTGCTTTTTTCTCATTTAATATTGCAATTCCTGTATTATACTCACTTACCTTTAATTTCTCTATAAACTGGCTAAAATTTCTCTAAATATTAAATCATTTTCATATAACATATCTATTCTTTAAAAAATGCTTTTATGCACTGCTTGATTGCTATAACTATTTAAATTGTAGATTTTTTTACAATATTTTTGATGATTGTAAAATTATTGTTTTTAAAATCAAGAACAGTAAAAATGAACTCCAAAAAAATAAATAAAAGTCAGTCATAAAACCAAAACCGTTTACTCAACTTTTAATATTATCAGTAAAATATTTTGTCTCTAAAATAATGGGATTTCTTCAGACTGAGTAATGTTTAGTAAAACCATCATTGAATTCAAAAATTATATCACATGCCTTAATGTTTGAACACCTCCTTTTCAAATATGCAACAAAAATCTTTGAGAATATTTAACCCTGGTGGGTAACAGGCATTTAATCTCACTTTTCTGCAAATATTGTGATATTCAAACATTTAATTGATTAGGTTTCTTTGATTTGGAGAGGGGGTGAATTGTTGAACGATTTTGTAATGTTCATAAACAGTATCAATCCTCTTCCTCAATTTACAGGCAACTATAGCTTAACGAGCATCTTTTTTTAGATGTCACTGCCATTAAAGAAAAATATAGATTAATTACAAAAATGTATACGAAGGAAGTACAAAACAACAGTTATTTGCATTATAAAAGCATGCACCCTAACAAACTAAAGAGAATGTTGTCAAAGGGCAATTTAAAGTGAGTCAATAATTTAACCAAGAAAGAGCAAGAATTTTTTGAATGAAGACATGAGCCTATGGAACAAATTTTTGACTAGAGGAAATCTGAAAGGGTTAATGTTAGAAACATGTACTGAAACATGTAATATAAGAAAACAAGACAAAGTTCCAGAAAGCACGCTTAAGAAAATTGATTTTGGAACTTCCATGCAACTTACTAATAGTGGTGATGCTCAAGCAATTAAAGGTATTATAATTAATGATTGGAAAATTTTCAGTAGTTACCATTAAAAAAAAAAAAAAAAAACTAGTGCGTGGCTGACCTGTGTTTATACAAAAATGGGCAGGAGTTTCAAAAATTATTTTCAAGCTAAACTCAACATGCCCAGAGAAAAATTTAGGATTCTGGTATGTGGCAATGTTATAATTGCAATTTCTGTGGGTATCTGTATACTGATTCAAATTAAATAAAAGAAAATAATTAATGAATCAAAATCAAAGGTTCTTATAAATGTAAGTCCAAATTTGTAGTATATCTAGTGATTTGCAAATCTTGTTTGTCATTGTGTAGGTCGCACTATTAGAGAATTGTATAAGTGAATTTATGAACACAAGCACGCAGTACAAGTGGGAGATGAAAGGAATGCATTGGGAAAGCATTATAAGTATAGTAAATGCAAGGTGGATTTTAAATTTATAGTACTGGATGAAATAAAACATTTTGATAATATGTTCAATGCAGAAGATGTATTAGGTGGTATGAATACCTATGGCAAGTGAGAGTAAATGCCTGTTACACACCAGGATTAAATAATCACAAAGATTGTGTTGCCTATTTGAAAATGAGGGGGTTAAAACATTAAGTCATGTGATATAATTTTTGCATTTAATGATGAATTTACTAAGCATTATTCAGTCTGAAGAAGTGACATTATTTTAGAGATGAAAGAGCTTACTGATAATGTTAAAAGTTCAATAAATGGTTTTGGTTTTATGACCGACTTTTATTTATTTAATTTTATTTAACTGTTCTTAACATGTTTTGTAATACTTTAGATCTTTCTTCCTCTGGCCTCTGCTGAAAATGGGCTCCTACTGGTAATCAAATATCAGTAAAATAATAAATAAAATAATAAATAAATAAATAATACATCCATCATAATTGTGTTTATTATAGATTATGATTGCAATTTTTATTTTATTTCCAGTGAATGATAATTAATATGTAATTAGGCATGAGAAAACTGACTGGATGGAAAGTCTTTATAATGAACACAATATACTTTATTGCTAGAATGCACCAATATGTTTGGTATAACTGTCTGCAATGTCTCTGGTTAATAAAATAAAAATTAAGCTGGAGTTTGAATGGTAATGTTCTTTTTGGAACTAGCAAATTGTGAATTTTCACACCATCCGAAAGCACAGAAATGTGTTCTAAGAAAAGTATTTCTCACAGCTATGTTACTGAGGATCTGATCCTGGTGTACTGTAGGATCATTTCTTAAGACTTTTCTTGTTCTAATTCTCTGCCACCATTGATGCACCCCAGAATATGTGACCCCTTCAAGACTACTAAACTTTGCCAGAAAACTTGTTTTGACAAAGCAAATGTATGTACAGCTGATGGGGATGGTGAAATCAAACTGATATGAAGTGCAAACCATTGTTCCAGGAAATAAATGCTATTTTTTTAAAGAACACTGTATTTCATAGGATCATAGGAGGTTATGAGGCTATTGGCCCTAAGGCCCTTATAAGCCTAGCCAAGAGTTTAGCTCATGTTTAGACAAGTCAGCACCCAATGCCCCTGTCCAGCAGGGACACGGGTGGAAACCCAGGGGTGTAATTTCTGTTTCCCATCCAGTTATCCAGGTTGTGCTTAAAAAGGGGTAAAGAGGTACTCTGCTTGATGTGGAGAGATAGTCTATTCCACAGATGGGGGGGTCTATGGGGCACAAATCTGTCCCGCCAACAAGTTTTGTTGATGTCAAAGACCAGGCTGAGGCCGCGCATGTAAGTTACTTGAGTGGAGCTTGACTTGCGGATATGCAGCAGTCCCATCAAGGAGGGGTCCGTGATTGCCTTCTATGCCAGACATAGGCCACCTCTGAGGAGTCTGTATGAAACTGAGTAGAGGAATAGGGCTTTTAGTCTATTTGTCTAGGGTAGATGTTTGAGGCCCTAGATTCTCCTGGTGAGCAACTTCTGTGGTCTCTCCAGCTGCTGCACCTGCTTTGCAAGGTACATTCCAAAAGGGGAACTGTACTCAACAGTGGACCTTATAAGGGAAGAATACTGGGATGTTATGACCTCCTTGTCCCTGGTAAGATACTCTTACTTATGAGGCGGGCCATGTAGAAGGCTTTCCATACAATGGAAGCAACATGATGGTCAAAAGTCAGGTTGCTGTTAACCTGGGTGCCCAAATCCCTCACGACTGACTGCATGCTTAGGACGTTGTTATTAATGTAATAATTTGTGGGGGTGTCGCTCTCCCTAGGGGGTGATGATGCATTTTTTGGTATTCAGCTTGAGGCCATCTTTCTGGCACCAGTCATCTGTCTGAGTGAGACCCTCCTGGAGGATGTCCACATCACTAGCGGAACTGATGACAGCACGCAGCTTGCAGTCATCTGCAAACTTGATCAGCCATAGCCCACTGGTTTTGGCCTGCACCTCTGAAAAGTATATCACAAATAACAGAGGCTCCAAGACTGAACCCTGGGGTATGCCACTTGTTATGGGTCTACTGCTTGAGATGGCTTCCCCTGTTTTGACTAGGTGGGTTCTATCAGTGAGCCAGCTTGCTACCCATCTTGTAACACATGGACTGACCTTAGTTGAGAGAGTTTATTATGGCTGTGTGGGGAATAGTGTCAAAGGCTTTGGTCAGGTCAAGGTAGGCGGTGCGCACTGTCTTCCCCTCATCCATGTCTTTGATTACTGTCTCAAAGAAGTCAACCCAATTTAACAGAAGTGATCTCCCCTTGATGAAACCAAACTGTGTGAGATCAAGTGTTTGGAGGTTGCCACTGTCCTTGTTAATGAGGTCCATGATAATCCGTTCCATGGCCTTGCAGATCAGGCTAGTTAGGCTGATAGATCTATAACTTCCCAGACTGGTGGATGCTCCAGCTTTGTGCAAAGGAATGACAGTGGCTGTCCTCCCCTCAGCTGGTACAAAGCCAGGACTCAGGCTTTGGTGGAATAGGGATTATTTCTTATTGCTATTACCAACAGCTAAAAATTAAAAAAAGAAAACTTTTCTGAAGGTGTTATAAGACATCTGGGGACACAGGTTGACAGAAACCTCTCCTTCGACCACCACATTGCCACTGTAGTCAGAAAGTCCTTCTATGTGGCACATCTCATTACCAAGGGTTTTGCATCCAGGAAGAAAGAGGTCATTATCTCTCTCTACTCTTCCCTCATTAGGCCAAGCATCGAGTATAATGCCCCATTTGGCATGTATCTCACTAGACACATGCAACAGCTGGAAAGGCCACAAAAGCACCTCACGAACAGGATCCTAGGCCTTAAACACATGTTGTACATGGACATACTCAAAAAACTCCAGCTATTCTCTGTCTCATATCATCTATTAAGAGGCGATCTCTGCTTGACATACAAAGCCATTTCTGACCCAGCTCTGTTAGAAATGCTACATCTAAGGAAATACCAATCCTCCGTACCACACGCTCCAGAGACCTCAACTTCATTACCACAATCAACAGAACATGCTGGAGGGACAGGTTCATAACCCAGAGATTGCTCATGTTCTGGAATAGACTCTCCATACGTGTCAAGCAAAGCACCTCACTGGCCTCTTCAAGAGAGATCTTGATGAGTGGATGGGAAATAGAAAGTTCACCTAGGGGATCACTCCAGTGGCTCTTCTTGATAGAGGCACTGGGAACTAATGTCAGGCAGCATGATACCAGGGCACTTCTCTGGGCTAACCTTGTAAAGGCTCCAGGGCCATTAGCCTAGTACATACCTATGAACCTAAACAGACAATAGACAGATAGACAAACAGATAAAGAACATTTGCTAGGAATGTACTGTGTCCTATCATGACAGTTCTGCTTACAGACTTGAATACTAGTTACATGTACTGCTATAAAAATGTAAACAATCATATCTGAAGGGTGTGCTAGGTACAGTTTTTGTGTATAGTAAAACTGTCACAAAAATATGTTACATTCAAATGATGGCAACACATATGAACATAGAAAATTTTGGGTCTATATTAGAACACTGAAGTTTCAAAACTTCAAATGTTCTAATATCAACCCCTATTCAGCGAAAGCTGAAAACATCGAACATATAGAACAGCGAAGTTTTCCCTAGGGAAATAATTTGCTGTCCCAAAACACATACACACAATAACAGCAATCCACACACATACACCTAAAATATTACACCTAACCCTACCCTAAACTATACACACACCACTAACTATCCACTTATCTTAACCCAAACCCTAACCCTAAGGTCCATCACAATCGCACACTCACCTCACCCGTTCCCTAACCCTAAATCACCTACCTCGCCCTAACCCTCACGTCCACACAATCGCACACTTACCTGACCAGTACCCTAACCCTAACTCACCTAACCCTCATGTCCATACAATCGCACACATACCTAACCTGCACCCTAACCCTAACTAATCTAACCCACACTCAATCACGCACTTACCTGAACCCGACCCGTAACTTTCCACCACAGTACTGAAAATACTGAAGCAACAGAAATGGACAACCAAATTCTTTCCCTAGGAAAAAATTTGGTATTCTGTTGCTTCGATATTTTCAGCTTTTGCTGAATAGGGGTCGATATTAGAACATTCGAAGTTTTTAATCTTCGACGTTCTAATGTAGACCCAATATTTTTGATTTGTTCATGCCTATAAACAAAAAGTTTGTGTGTGTGAATGATGATCACTAATCTGTCAGAATACATGCAATCTATTATACATAACATATATTTTCCTGGAAATATATTAGCAGGTTTAGTGAAGCATGTTTGTTCATTTCTCAGATATGACCCCTTTCCTTCTGTAAACTTCAACATTTTAGCCTCCAGATACACAGGCAAGTATTGTTTATTTGATCACATTTACAGCAAGCATATTTTGCCTAAACAGCAGGAAAAACTCTGCCTTAAATGTCTGATGGAAAATATGTTCATTAGCATTATACTCATGTCAGTAAATGAACACAGTAAAAGTGTATACAATAATATGCAGGTGTCCACAACACCTTAAATCTTTTTGAAGAACAGATACCTCCAATAAAAGTCAGCACATGCCTTCCATAGCTGTTGATTGAAATTCTGTTAAATATCCAGTTTTACCAAAATATTTGTGCTAGCCCTGTTCTTAAGTATGTTTGCTACAATTGAATATAATAGTGTATATTCTCCTAATATTAGTTTTTGCATGACGATTGTATAGACTCATCTGTATCTTACCTGTTTTGATGCTATGCTGAGGAGAACGAGATGTTATAGGAGTATAACGCCCATACCCAAATGAGCAAGTAGAACTAGGACTGGAGGTCCGCCATTGTTTGAATGATCTATCATCCTGATCGCCCTGTAAATTCAAAAGTACACACTGATAATAAATTATTTGCAAATGAAAGTAGTGTAATAGAAACAAAAGCTTAAACCACTGTTAGGTATCTAAATTACTAGATTTATGAAACTAGTATATTTTTATACTACTGAGACAAAAAAAGCATTCAGCCTCACTGTAAGGCATCCTAGAAATTGTGCAATTGTACTATGAAAAGTGATATATACACACACAGACACACACATACACACACACACACACATATACATATATATATATATATATATATATATATATATATATATATATATATATCTACAGTGGATATAAAAGATTTACACACCCTTATTAAATTTTTTCAACACGACATTCTATTTGTATCGCATATACTCTTGAGAGTTTTTTATTTTTATTTTTGGAATTTTATGTTTATTTAGTGGGTATTAAATAAATAAATATATACATGTTTTCTAATATGTAACACATAATACCTAGCTTTTTACATAGCCTTTTATATAGCTTCTTAATACATAATTTTAGATGCTACATAGTCTTTTAATACACATTTTGGATATTATTCATTTGTCTGCCATACATATATATTTTTTATATTAAATACTATGTTTATGTATTGTTACACATATATACACGTATCTATATACACTATTTGAATTTCTTTGTGATTTGAATGATGCTCTATATATACATTTTTGAAATAGGCTCAAGTTTCTAAGATATTTTGACATTCTGACAATATCATGCTATATTAGTGCTTAGTGTTTTGAGCTGTTATAGGCTGACATTGTGCGATCATTAGCCTTTAATGATTCAGTGTACTTGAACTGGTCTGATGTTTTTTAATCTGATTGATTGATTCTAATTATTAGTTAATTGAATAATTAACTATGAAGTTTATTGTATATAAGACCTTATGTTTTAAGACACAGTAGATCTGAAGAAGCGTACACTGAGTACGCGAAAGTGCTCATCTTTTCTGTTTTTTCACGAATAAACTCATTTTATTGTTCGTGGTGGTCAAGATCCTGTTTTGTTATCACACCCTTATTAAATGCCAAGTTTTTGTGCTATAAAAAATGAGACCACAATAAATCATTTCAAAACTTTCCCCATTTTAATGTGACCTATAACCTGTACAATTCAATTAAAAAACAAACAAATCTGTTAGGGGAAAATATAAAAAAGTAAAAGAAGCTGCTTGCATAAGTGTGCACACCCTTAAACTAATACTTTGTTGAAGCACCTTTTGACTTAATTACAGCATTCATTCTTCTTGGGTAAACACCTACCATCAATTAAAGAGTCTCTGATTAACCCCAAATAAAGTTCAGCTGTCCTAGTAGGATTTTCCTGACATTTACTCAGTTGCTTGCTACAACAAAAGCCATGGTTCTCCAAAAGCTTACAAAGGGATCTCATTTTTGAAAGGTATCAGTCAGAAGAAGGGTACAAACAAAATTTCCACAGCAATGGATATACCATGGAACACAGTGAAGACTGTCATCAAAAAGTGGAGAAAATATGGGACAACAGTGACGTTGCAAAGAACTGGACCTCCCTCCAAAATTGAGGAAAAGACAAGATGAAAACTGGTCAGGGAGGCTGCCAAGAGACCTACAGCAACACTGAAGGAGCTGCAGGAATTTCTGGCAATTACATGTGTGCTACATGTGACAACAATCTCCCATATTCTCCATATGTCTGGACTATGGGGTAGGGTTGCAAGATGGAAGCCCTTTCTTACACAGAAAAACATCTAGGCCCAGCTAAAATTTGCAAAACGATACATCAAGTCTCCCAAAAGCACGTGGGAAAATGTGTTATGGTCTGATGAAACCAAGGTTAAACTTTTTGGCCAGAATTCCAAAAGGTATGATTGGCACAAAAACAACACTTTGCATCACCAAAAGAATACCATTCCCACGGTAAAGCATGGTGGTGGCAGTATCATGCTTTGGAGTTGCTTTTCTTCAGCTGGAACTGGGGCTTTTGTCAACATGAAAGGAATTATGAACAGTTCCAAATACCAGTCACTTTTGGCCCAAAACCTTCAGGCATCTGCTAGAAAGCTGAAGATGAAGAGGAATTTCACCTGTCATCACAACAATGAACCCAAGTATACATCCACATCAACAAATGATTGGCTTCACCAGAAGAAAATTTAAGTTTTGGAATGGCCCAGCCAGAGCCCAGACCTAAATCCAATAGAAAATCTGTAGATAACCTGAAGAGGGCTATGCGCAAGAGCTGCTCTCACAATCTGACAGATTTGGAGTGCTTTTGCAAGGGAGAGTGGGCAAATATTGCCAAGTCAAGATGTGCCATGCTGACAGACTCCTACCCAAGAAGACTGAATGCCATAATTAAATCAAAAGGTGCTTCAACAAAGTATTAGTTTAAGGGTGTGCACACTTATGCAACCAGCTTATTGTATGTGTTTTATTTTTTATATTTTTTCCCCTAACAGATTTGTTTTTCAATTGAATTATACAGGTTATAGGTCACATTAAAGGTGGGAAAAGTTTTGAAATGATTTATTGTGGTGTAATTTTTTTATATCACAAAAACCTGGCAGTTTAACAGGAGTGTGTAAGCTTTTTATATCCACTGTATGTATATATATATATATATATATATATATATATATATATATATCCAACAACACAAGAAACAGAAGACTGTGCAGAAACACGGAGAGCTATGGGACGAAATAAAAGACAGAAAACTTTAATGTGAGCGCTTTCACACACTATGATGCTTCATCAGACAACAATATGCATTCAGAAAATCCTTAAATACATCCAGAAATTCAAATCAGCCAATCAAAACTCTGATCTAATTAAAACTATGTGCCATATTTAAAATGCACCATGCATAAAATAAATACATACATATAAAAATATATTTTTAAAACAAAAAAACAGCATAAATTCACTTCTCAACCAGTATACGTGCTTTCAAGGCTGGTTTAACAGAAACTGTACCATTGAGACCAGAACACAAATGTGCTCCTAGTCTCAAAATCCATTTCATCTCAGCCATATCAGTATAGGCATATATGTCACCCAGCCTAATGTTTTCGTGTATAACTTGTATAACCTGAAATGTGAACAAATGTGTTTCTCCTGCTGACAGAGTATGTTTGGCTAATGCCCTATGTTCCAACTTTTTCCTAGTACAATACATATGATCTCTTATTCATTCACGAAATCTTCTATTTGTTTTACATACATAGAATTTTGAATATACAGTACAATAAGCCAAATAAACCAAATTCTTGGTATTGCAGTCAGCCTGCATGTTAAAATTCCATACTTTTTCATGTCGGGGTGTGTAAATTGTCCACTCTCATCTATAAGGTGGCAAAAATTACAACCATTGCACTTCCTGGTCCCTACTACATTTGGTTGAGCCATATTACTAGTATTAGGATAACACAGTAGCTGTTTGAGTGTACTCTTATTTTTATATATAACCCAGGGTCGTGGACTCACCACCCCTCACATTTTGTCTTCTGTGTGTAAAATGTGCCAATTTTTGTACAAAATGTCTCTAATGTATTTCACATCTGCGGTGGTGCAGCGGTAGCATTGTTGCCTCACAGCAAGAGGTTCTCCCGTTCGATTCTCGGCTGGAGTGCGGGGAGTGCCTTCTGTGTGGAGTCTGCATGTCCTCCCCGCAGTTGGGTGGGCGTTTGAAAGACATGCATAAAATGGGCGTGCCTTCGTTGAAGGTTGAACGTCGAGCTGGCACCTCGGTGTTCGTGAAAATCTACTGCCAATCATTAGCGGACCAGCGTTCCGCTGTGGCGACCCCTAACCGGGAAAAGCCGAAAGACAAACAACAACAACCATAGGAAAGAACTACTGGTACACCTTGAGGCCGCTTATGCCTAAACCTCATTGGAACCGTTGTACCAGAAAAATAGGGTTTAGCTCTGCCTTGTCTCACTCCCAATGTTGTGCTTATAGCATTAGAAACAGCCATCTCATCATAGCCTCTCCCCACAAACTCAGATTTCAACATCTCTAAACTGTTATACAGAATGTCATCTTTAGTGGTCAATCTAGACAATCGTAAAGTCTGTTCCTGTACCACACTGGAGAAAACATGTTGAGGATGCATGCTAGTTCTATGCAAAAACGATGGACAGTAACAGTCTTTACGGTGTAGTTCTGTAGTAAAACTCCCATCTATTCCTACAGATATAGTTACATCAAAAAACTCAGTGATAGTGTGTGACAACTTATGTGTAAAACGTAAAAAAGTGTAACTTCTATTGAGCTCATCTATAAAGCTGTAGAGAGTACCACTATTGTTGTTCCAAACAAAAAAGATGTCATCTACAAAGTGCCGGTAAAATACAACACCTGTCTCTCTACTACTGATAATGTTAGAATGTTCCTACTCTGCCATAAATAAATTCGAGTAACTATTGGCACAGCTGGTGCCCATAGCAACACCCTTCTGTTGCCAATAGTACGCTCCTTCAAATACAAACACATCATTGTCAAGTATAACCTCCAGCAAATAACATAGTTAATCAATCTGTTTACTGTCAAAAGAACCTTCCCTTGTTGGATAACTTTTAACCATGTTAATAGCTTCTCCATTTGGAATGCAAGTAAGCAGGGATTCAACATCTAAGGTCACTAAGATGATAGATGAACAAACACCAGTTCCAAAAACTCCATATAAATCTCATAAAAAATGTTCTGTGTCGTCCAATACTACTGGATATTTATCTAAAATGATTTTCAACTGTTTTTCTACATATATGGATATTGGCTCCGTTAGCCAACTGGCACTGGATACAATAGGTCTAAGACTAGGATTCATTGGATTTTTGTGGATCTTGGGCAAACCATATAACTTTGGGACAAGTGGAAATTCCACATAAAATAATTATATAGATCATGAGATATGAGCCCCATACAAAAACATTCATATAATCCCATGAAAACTTGTTCTTGTATATGTTCAATAGTAGATAACTCAATCTGCTTATATACATGAACATCTCTTAACTGTAAGAACATTTGTTGCAAATAAAAATCAACATTTAGGACCACAACGGGTCCTCCCTTATCAGCAGGTCTGACAATAATTTGTCTATTATTTTGTAGAACTTTCAATGCTTGTCGCTCATCACTACTTAAATTACCACTTTTAATAGCTTTCTGTTGATTAAAAAACTTGTATAAGTCATTTTCACATGCTTTAACAAAAATATCTAAGGTTGGCGAAAAAACAGGTACAAAAGTACTAGGTTTAGAGAAAATGTTCCGTTGTATTTCACTCACAGTACCAAATCTCATACGTAATGCAACATTTCGAGCAAATGGTCTAATTTCTAACAGCGTCTCATCAGCAGTTGCTGTAGTCGATGGCACAAAGCCTAGACCCTTAGCAAGTCGAGAAATCTCAGAAACAGTCAAAGAATGGTTAGATAAATTCCATACTAAGCAGTTTGGGCTGCTGCCCACATTTTTTTCAATGTATGTCTGTTGTTGTGGTTGGAAGGCTCTTTCCATTTCTGTCCCGTCAACAAATTGCACCTGTCTTGGACAGATTTGCTCCACACCTGAAAAGGAAGAGGTAGAGTAGGCTCCACTGCTATATTGGTGGCGAGTGTAGTCTTCCTTCTCACCACTATATATCCCCATACATATTGGTGGGGTTGGCAGTATATTCAGATGTACCTTGACTGATGTCTCGGGGCATATGAGCTGCAGATAATTCTGTTCTTACAGGAGCTTTTTGTATGCTTGGAGCCACTCCTCCATCTAACTCTGGATTGGTTGCTGGGTTATTCTCAACCAGGTCCTCTGTTCGACTACAAGTAGCGATTGGTTCATTGTGTTGCTCGTTTCTCGGCCAAGCAAATACCTGCTGATTCTTAAAATCTTCCATATCATGGACAAGATTCTTTCTCTTAACCCGTAGCAGTTTCCTTCATAGGCCAGCACCTTGTCAATAACCTCATATAAAAAAACATCAGCATTATCAGTTTTTGCTAATTTAGACAATTCCCCAAATTTAGACTCTATCTTTGAGTTCAATTCCATCTCAATAGGTGCAAAAAAATCAATAATGAGCTGCATGTACACTTTGCTCATATCGAGATTAATCCTCTGCCACTTTGCCAACAAATCCGGAAAAGTATTTCCGTAGGTAGGCATGTTTAACACCCTGAGACCTCGTGGAACCACATTAAATTTCAAGCAGGCTTGCCCAACTTATAAGTAAGCTTATGGCATCCAGAACCAACCCTTAGTCAAGACTGTAAGAAAATCACTTTATGTTGCCCAACTTATAAGTAAGCTTATGGCATCCAGGTCCAAGGAAGTTACAGTACCACTTTACTCTACGATTATCAAACCTATCATTGAGTACTATGCCTTCTATGGCAAGTATCTGAACAGGGATATGCAAAAGTTGAAACACCCACAAAGTTCCTCACCAAGAGAATCCAGGACATTAACACACTGTCCTACTCAGACCACCTTAAGGCCCTATCACTATACCGAGTCTCCTACTGGAGTTCTATTTCTGGCATATAAGACATCCCTGGATCCAACACTGATGGAACTCTAGATCATCTACAAAATAAACAGCAACTGAAACATTAGATCCAAGGACCTAAAGTTTGCTTGTGACATAAATAAAATATGCTGGCAAGACTAATGTGTGTCTCAAAGATCCCCATAATAGTAAAGCAAACTTCATCCTTGACCCAGTTCAAATGCATCTTTGACTACGGATGGGAAAGCACAAATTCTTCCCCAGTCTGACCCCCTGGACTCTGATGGACATAGGTCAACCATAAATATTCCCTATCAAAGATATCCCCCCTGTGAATGAAAGGTCACCTGCCCCTGTGAATGAAAGGTCACCTGCAAGAACTATCTATAGAGAATCACCTATAGTATAGTTGTAAAACAGATCTAATTCTGAACAGTATATTAAGTGTGGATTCTAACCATCTTTTCACAGCTAAATGGATATTGTTCAGTGGAAGTAAACCAAATTATGGAACCCCCCCCCATTAGTAATTATGAGCCTTTACATCTTGTCAAACATGTAGTTCCACCATTGTTTTGCTGCTAGATATTCTGTATAGATGTCATTTTTACTAGAAGAGGCACCAGATGTTTGTGAAGATCATGGTATCAGTCTTGCAAATGAATGTGTTGGTGGCAGATGGGTGGCACTGCAGCACATTTGTAGGGTGCCACAGTATGGAGGATGTAGCATTTACTGCAGTGCTCTGCATCAAACCTACAGTTATAGATCCAATGTTATTATATCAATGGACATATTGGGAATGAGTACTGTACAGTTCTTACGACAGCTACATAGGGTGTGTCCACTGTCTGTATAAAATGGTGTCCAGAGGATCAAATAATATATACAAGGTAGGAATGATGACATAGCACTGAGTATGTCCTACTCCACAGCCATGGTATTGTATGCTGTAGCTTATAAGAACCGTCTCATGTCATGACTGCAGAGTAGGTTACATATGCGTACTCCATTTGTTAAGAGATCTGTCACTGCTATGTGGTGCTCTGTGACATCCTTGCATGAGAGTGCAAATGTTTATTGTTCTCACACTCCACTGTTGTGTTCTATATACCTAACTACTTAGTCTTCTTAGATCTAGATGTTGATCAAGATATGAAAGTTAGACTGTATTTTATGTTGGTTTTCATCTGGATCCCAAGAATTGTGTATTTGTGCATCTTTTGAACTGTTTGAACTGGACACTGTCCAGACATTTTATTATATTGTATTCTTTTTTGTTAAATTGGAAGTTGCAAGGAATCACCTTAATGGATTTCAGTGTTTCGCCATTTTTAGTATTCCAGCATTCTTTTGAGGGTTTTTTTACCTATGACTGTCTAGATTGCTAGACTACTTCTGAACAGACAGATTTCATGGTGTCTTTTGACTGTTTTCTTGGGAAATTAGTTGTGTGGTTCATGGGCTTGATTTTAGTTGTTGTGGAGTTTGTGGACAGCAGGTGGCTGTTGTTGGCTGGTTGCTTGAGCCATGGTTTGGTAAATGATGGGACATTTGCCATTCCTTAGATTCACCCCAGTTATAGTTCATCAGAATTCGGCTAGTATTCAATGGGCTTTATGGACAAACTATTTTGACCTCAATGTACTTCCACTTAAAACAGTAATGGAACCTGACAAATGGTTGCTGTAAGTTCATACTTTGTCCACAGTTTTTGGGCCAATAGGATTATTGCTCTAATATAGTGAGAAAGAATTTGCTGCGGTGGTGGTGCTGCGGTAGCATTGTCGCCTCACAGCAAGACGTTGTCCCGTTCGATTCTCAGATAGAGCATCTTCTGTGAAGAGACATGCGTGAATGGGCGTACCTTTGTTGAAGGTTGTGCGTCAGGGCTGGCAACTCGGCACATAAAAATCCACTGCCAATCATTAGGGGACTGGAGTTCCACTGTAGTGACCCCTAACCGGGAAAAGCTGAAAGACACAACAACATAGTGAGAAAGAATTTATGATAGGTCCATAGGAGGTTACTAGGCTATTGACCCGAGGGTCTTTACAAGTCTAGCCATTTAAACTCAATGTAATACTAGAGAAAAGATATAGCCTATGCCCAAGATTTTTTCCTTAGCAATGACTGCCCATGACTGCCGTGTCTAGGAGGGACATAGAAGTAATCGCCATCAAAAATTTATGGTTTTCCATCCAGTCGTTTTGGCTATACTTAAACAGGGTCATAGAGGTGCTCTGTTTGATTTGAATTGGTAGCCTATTCCAAGGAGTGGCATCCTCTGGGAGACATATTTGTCTCTCCAGCAGGTCCTGTTTATATTGCAAGCTTGGTTAAGGTCCCTGAAGCGGGTGACTCTAATCCCATTTGTCTTGGGGATGTGCAGCATTTCCATTAGGTTTTGGTCAGAGATTGCTCTGTAAGCTAAGCAAAAGTCTCCTCTAAGTACAGTGACAACTTCATTCTGCCCATGTAAGGCATGCGCTGAAGACCCTGAATTTTCTTAATTAACAATCTCGGAGGTATCTCGTTGCTGCAGGTGCCTGTTACCTGGTACAGTACATAACAAAGGGTACATACCAAAGGGAGCACTGTACTCAATTATTGGCCTGATGAGGGATGAATACAGGGGAGTTATAACCTCTTTCTCTCTTGAGGCAATGCCTTTGCTAATTGGGTGTGCAACATAGAATACCTTCCTCACCACAGTAGACACATGGTGGATAAAGTTAGGGTCACAATCACCTTGCATTCCCAAGTCTCTCACTACTGAGTTGGTACTTAGGGTATTATTATTTATTTGACAAATCAGCAGGGACATTGTTTTTACCAAAGGGAATGATGATGCATTTTTTTTCCATTTAGTTTAAGTCTGTGGCATTGGCACCAGTCACTGGTCTGTGTAAGTCTCTCTTGAAGCACATTGACATCATTAGCGGATTCAGTGACTGCACCTAATTTGCAGACAACAGCCCCTTCATTTTGCCCTGAACTTCTAAGAAGTATATTCCAAACAAAAGGGGGCCCAGCACTGACCCTTGTGGAACCCCACTGGTGACAGGTTTGCTAGTTGAGGTGAAGACTCCACTTTGACTGAGTGTGATTGGTTGATGAGCCAGTCTGCGACTCACCTGACAACATACAGGTTGACATTAAACTGGGTAAGTTTGTCAATGATGCCCAAATGTGGGACTGTGTTAAAGGCCTTGGCCAAGATATACCTTCTTCTATGGCTGTGGTCACATTTTTGAAGAAGTTCACTAGGTTTAACAGACATAACCTGCCCATGACAAAACCAAACTGGGTCAGATCAAGGGTTTGGAGGTCACATATATCCTTATTAAGTCCATGATGATTCATATACCACCTTTGCAAAAGGGAATAACTGTCCCTGTTTCCCATTCAGCAGGGAGAACACCAGTACTCAGGCTGTGGTTGAATATCATCTTACCAGTTTTATTATTCTGACTATATATTTTACTCATTCAAGTGTGCTGACCTCATTGATAGCCATGCATTATATATGATATGCTTAATTTTATTTATTCACTTAATTTATTATGTGTATCGCTTCTCTTTCCTGATAGTATAATACTTAGGAAATAAGCACTAATAAAAACTGAAGTTGAATTTATAAGCACCTTTCCTTTTTCCTAATGTTGTTACTAAGCCACAGTCTGCAGTGCATTACTCTGGTGTAACCACGATGTTGGGTGTAACACCCCTGCACTGGCCCAGTAATCAAGGAGCCTCAATCCTCACCACTAGCACAAGTGAGGGACGTACACATTTGGAGGATGACAAGTACACATCTGGAGTTACATCATTCGCCTATACCGATTACCGCAGGTACTGTGGATAATTTGAAAGAGTTTAATGAATTAAGCAGAGAGCTGGAGAATGACTTATATAAACTGCAGAGGCTAATTTGGCAGAGAAGGCATATGGAGGCATGCCTTCATTTTCGTATCGTTCCTAGAGGTATGAGAATTCTTTGTATGCCTACCTATGGTAATAACCATCCGGACTTATTAAAGAGGTGGCAGAAGCTAAATTTAGATCTAAGCTTCAACTATATACAACTGTTAATTGATTACTTTTCCCCCATTGAAGTAGAACTTATTCACAAAGTGGAGGCTCTGAATAGAGATTTACTGAATCGCTTTAAAGGTGGGATGTATGATAAGAGAATGGACAGTGTCTATACTCAAGTTACATATATAGTGATAAGTTGCAGCAGATTAAATACCGTAAGCTGCAACGGGACCAGAGGGATTTCACACTTGGGCAGGTGTTTGTTTGGCCCAAATACAATCAGCGGTCAGAGCAGGCATCTAATAATAATACGGCTTAACTTTTAAGCAATGTGAATGATGCTGTTCATGAACTTGAAGTGACAGCTGATATGGTTCCAAATACCATTCATAATGTGGAAAGAAGTGGTGTACACATTACAGACGTGATTACGTCATCTACAGAGAAGAGCGAACGTAACGTCTCTTCTACTCCCCCTTGTAATCAAGAAGCGTTAATGGAGACCAGAGATAATCAAGGACTAGGGGCAAGACCAAAGATAGCGACTAGGAGCTCGGATGATTTTTTTCCACTTCTAATAATGTTTCGCGAAAGGGAGAGAGACAGATCAAGCCGTCGTGGCCGCACAAAACGCAAGTTTTCGGGGGACATTCCAGGCGCGAGACAAAGGGCGCGGAGCTGAATCAGTTAATTTACAACTTTTCAAGACTTGAACTTGATAAGGCGGACTATTCTTTGTTAAATAAGAGGTTATCTTTTATCCCCTCCCAGGCAAGTAAATTGAGTGAACTTTTAGTTGATCTCAGGCTATTTGGACGTTCTGTAGCATTAAAGCTAATGTTCACTAATGGTAATAAGGAGGACCATCTGATAGATGGATTTAAACGTAAATGTTCCTTTGCTCCACAATTATTAGTTAATGTTGAATGTTTTATCAATTTATGTGAAAATGACTTATATGCATATTTTTCGGGACAAGGCCCCAGGTGCACTTATTATAATTTGAGTAAAGAAGAGAGATGCTCTTTAATTAATCTATCATCAAATAATGACCTAGTAATAAAACCTGCCGATAAGGGAGGTGGAATAGTGCTATTAAATGCCATTGATTATGATAATGCAATGTTTAGTATGTTATCGGATGCTAATACTTATGAGGAGATTGATTCAGAATCTCTTAAGAGAGTTATTAACAAAGTACATGATGATTTATATGACCTGCTGATGTGCAGGTAGATTACGCAGAGGTTATATGATTTCTTTTTGGTTGATTTCCCTATAGTACCATATATAAAGGGTCTCCCCAAAATACATAAAAATGTTTTTCCCCTTCCCATGAGGCCTATAGTGGCGGGTGAGGGTTGGGTCACTGAAAAGATATCAAAATATATAGAAAGCATATTAGGACCTTTGGTTAGAAACATTCCAAGCATTTTAAAGGATAGTTATCAATTAATTCATGAACTATCTTCCATTAGGGAAGAAGTTAAAGACACTCCTTATATAATGGTGACCTTAGATGTGAGGAATTTATTTACATCCATTCCCAATGACTATGGCGTTGAAGCTGTAAGGAGAGTTTTAGTAGCAACAGAAGGTGTCACCAATGAGCAAGAGATATTGGTATGCACATTATTGGATACCATTCTGAACAATAATGTGTTTATGTTTCGCGATAAACTCTTTGCACAAAGATGGGGGGTTGCCATGGGCACCCCCTGTGTGAATTCTTATGCGAACTTAGTAGTATACCACTAGGAGAGGGAGTTTTTGTTTAATAGTTTCTATTATCAGCATGTATTATTATATAGAAGGTTTGTGGACGATATACTGCTCTTTTGGAAGGGCAGTATAGGAGACCTAATGGCCTTTATTAGATTTTTGGAGTCTACTACCGATTTCCTGAGATTTACCTCAGACGTTTCTGATAAAGAAGTGAATTTTTTAGACATAAAAATCACCAAGATGATGGATGGTAGTTTATCTACCAATTTATATAGAAAACCATGTTGGAAGAACACACTTCTATGCTACAGTAGCATGCATCCTAGGCATGTCTTCCCTAATGTGGTTAAAGGGCAGTTCATTACGATATATAGGCTTTGTAAGGAGGGCCCTGATTTACAGAAGCAGTTTGATACACTACATACTTTGTTTTTAGACAGAGGATATAATGACCTAGTAGTTACTAAAATTAAATGCTCCATCCTAGAGAATGGAGGTGAAAATATTGCAACTAATATGAGTCATGTAAGGATGAGGTTTAAAGAGAAGCATGGCTCTAGGGTCCGCTTCATTACCAGATATACTAATTATAATAAGAAGGTGGTGGATATAATAAAAAAGCATTAGAATGTATTGACTGTGGACCCTAAAATTTTGAATGTGATAGGATACAAACCAAGTTTTAATTACAGAAATAGTAAGAATTTAAAAAGGCTACTATGTAAGGAACACTCTACCATTAGATCCAATAGGTTAAATATAAGTAAACTGGGTACGTATCGATGTATGAGGTGTAAAATGTGTAGTTTTATAGTGGTTGAACAATGTTTTGTTCATCCCACTATTGATTATGAGTTTAATCCCAAGTTTTATGCTTCTTGTGATAGTAAGAATTTAGTTTACCTAGCCACAAGCACGAAATATGCAGGATTCTATGTGGGTATGACAACAAGAAAGTTGAAAGATAGAATGTACAACCATGTGTACGACATAAGGAAGAGGAATCCACAGAATGTATTGGCCAGGCATGTTAGTTTACACATTGATCATACTTTTAAGTTTAGGGTGTTACAAATGGTACCCCAAAGTACACGGGGAGGTAGTAACCAAAATTATTTAGAATCTATAGAGCTCGATTGGATTCTTAGATTAAGAGTACACATAGAACCAGGGCTCAATCAGTTTATTAGTATCAAGCCGATACTTGAAGCACGTCGTTAGGCATTTTTAATATGTTTTACTACATATGGACACTAGACGTTAATAGATTATTATTATATATGTATCTATATGAATTACATTTATGATAAGTACATGTTTTTATATACATATAAGTATTTAATTGATATTTTAGTGTTAGGGTGTGTTTGATGCATTAGTTATAGTGTTTCAAATGTGCTTTAAATGTGTTTCAAATGTATTTGATATACTAGGATAGTATGTTCCTAAGATTTTATTCCACTAGCTCTGATGAACAACTCATTAGTTATGGTAGAGTATATGTTTTTAGAGTTTTATGTTGCAATGTTTCATTTTCACATCGCTTATAGTTAATTTTGATGATGTGTATCTATTTAATTTGTGCTTATATATATGTACAAATGCGTTTATTTTATTTTATTTTAGTTTTATTTTATTTTGTTTTTTTGTCAGTAAAGAAATTAGTTAGGTTTGTTCTAAAAGCTTTGTTAGGTGAATGTTTCACCCCTCCCTTAATTAATTAATTATTCAATTATTCAATTGGGTTGCTGCTATTTAAATGTTTTTTGAGAAAATGTGGGATAAATCTGAAGAAGCATGCCAGTGTAGCATGTGAAAGCGCTCATTTTTATTAAATTTGGATTTTACATACAACGTGGTGGTCGTGTCCAGTCTTTTTTCCTCGAGTATTTTTTCTTCTTCTCTGGGACGTGTACCTTTGGATGGTAGCAACACTTTGTTATATCTTGTCTTTTTCCTAATGTTGTTACTAAGCCACAGTCTGCAGTGCATTACTCTGGTGTAACCACGATGTTGGGTGTAACACCCCTGCACTGGCCCAGTAATCAAGGAGCCTCAATCCTCACCACTAGCACAAGTGAGGGACGTACACATTTGGAGGATGACAAGTACACACATAGTAAAGTATAATTTCCCTTAAGAGCACACAGAGATCACAGTCAGTCTGGGGCTGGTTTCTCCCTCTTTCTCCAGATCCCCAATAAGACTCCCCACTGGCACAGCTAGAGAGTTGAGTCCTTAGCCAGGGTTCCAAGCCAAGTATTCCAAGCACTTTCTCTGTCTAACTATTGCTTTGTGTCCCTGCCCAAGTAGCTCACACACACACACACACACACACACACACACACACACACACACACACACACACACACACACACACACACACACACCTTGACATTTGATTCATACACAAACGCACACGTGAGAAAGGTTGGCACAGGTTTACTAGCTATGCCCCCTTCTGCCCAGACCATAAGGTAGTTAGCACTGCCACCAGAACCCCATATCAGTTACTTTAAGGCCCTTCCCAAAGGGTGACCAAACTTACTGTGTAATGTTACTATTATGCAAATGGTAAGTGTGACCAATACTTTCAAGGCTATTTAGGAGTGGCCTATACAGTGTCACCAAATACATATGCAAGTAGTCTAAGAGCTTAGATATATCTAAACAAATCACCCACAATTAAAAAGTTTAAATATATTTAATAATAAATAATAAAAGAACAAGACAATACTGAATAACTCAGCACAGTGACTACAGAGTTCAGAATCACAGGAAATATTTTAAAACAACGTTGCAGAACAGTCTCAAATAAATACAGAAAACATCTAAAGTAATTGCTGTCTATATCTAAGACAGATTACTGTACACTTATAACGTATTATTAGCAAGACATAGGCAGAAGTGTTGATGAGTGGGATGTTTCTAGGTCCAAAGACAAATACAAAATGCACAGACTCACTGAGATAGTGCTTTAATTAATAATACATATTACTGCTGGGTTAACTGGGATGGCATCACTCTTTGTCACCTGCATTCAGTTCCCAGGCTAACAGAAACAGAATTTCTCATCTCTGTGTGAGAGGTACATATCCCTCAGAAGTTTACCTAGAACTGGAAGTTGTAAAACAGTTAAACACTTTAACATTTAAAACCTAGTAATTATTTCTGTTTCAAGACAATAGGAAAAACTCTTAATTCTAGACACCATGGCTGAAACAGAGATAACAGAATTGTAAAATCATTTCCACTTACTTTATACACATTTGTGCTCTTTTCCAGTAGGGTACACTGTGGTTACATTCTTGAAGCTCAGTATATAACATACAGTTCAACACACACTTTTGCATCAGTAGTTTAATATGCACATAAGATATTGTTCTCTTACATTTGTAAGACAAGCCTATGGATCATATTAATATTTACAAATGACAGATGATTATTTACAAAATTCCAGACAGCTGGACTGGCAGCGGCACATTTCTATATAAATCATATTAATATTTTGAAGTGACATATAATTATTTACAAAATTCCAGCTAGCTGGGCTGGCAGCATTTTGGTTTGTTATACTCCTCCCCTCACAAGAACTCAAGCTAGTTTTCAGGTGCTCTTTAAGAAACATTGCTTGAGAAGGTTGAGCCTATCTGGGAATGCCTTACCTCATTCCCTGTCTTCAGATTCCAGCTGCCTTGGCATTGCTGACCCCAGTACTAGGCGTCACTGTCCCATCATATGCCTGCAACACTAGGTTCCACCACAGTAATCTGGGATTTTCCTAGTTGGTTCCCTGTAGCCATAGATTCTCTTCAGACTCCTCCTGTCTCCTATTGCCAATACTTAGCACAAGGGCCTCCTTATCATGGTAAGGTTTCATCATATTAACATGGTATAATTTGTGCCCCTGCCTCCTTCCTAGCAGTTCTACCATGTAGTTAACATCACTGACCTTCCTTACCACTTCATAGGGTCCTTCCCAAGCTGCCTGCAGCTTGATGTGTTTGACAGGAATGTGAACCATTACCTGCTGCCTTACAGCATACTCTCTAGCTCCAGCATTCCTGTCATACCAGACATTTTTCTACTGTTGGGCTTCAGCCAAGTTCTCCTGGGCCAAGCCTATGAGTTCCCTGAGCGTTGTCCTGAGATTTAGGACATATGCCACAACATACTCCTTGTGGGATTCACACTCATCCCCCACTCATCTCGAATCAAATCTAGAGGTCCCCTTACCCTATGCCCATATAGCAACTCAAACGGTGAAAAGCCTGTGGATTCCTAGGCACCTCTCTGTAAGCAAACAACAGATGGGGCAAATATTTGTCCCACTCCCTCTTAAACTGGTCTGCAAATGCCCGCAGCATCGTCTTGAGTGCAGAGTTTACTCTTTCAACAAGACCATTAGTCTGGGGATGGTAAAGGGTGGTCTTTACTTGCTTCACCCCACAGGACTTCCACAGACAAGCCAGCAGGTCTGACATAAAATTGGCACAGCTGTCAGTTAGTATTTCTTTTGGGAAACCTACCCTGCTGAAACTCTCTAACAAAGTATTTGCCACCCCTTCTGCCTCAATGGAGGGCAGAGCCACTGCCTCAGGGTATCTGTTAGCATAATCAACTACCACTAGGATATACTTTTTCCCTGTGGGACTTGGGGTACTCAGAGGCCACAGAATATTCATAGCTACCCCCTGAAATGGCTCCTCAATCACAGGCAAAGGCATCAAAGGAGCTTTCACCTTGTCTCCTGCCTTGCCTACCTTTTGGCATTGCTCACAGGACCTGCAGTACCCTGTTACATCTCTGGAAATGCCAGGCCAATAGAAGTTCTGGGTAATCCATCTCTTTGCATGTTTTATGCCCATATGATCTGCAAAGGGAATATCATGGGCTATGGCTAGAAATGCCAGATGGCAGGCTATCGCCTGCCTATTCTATCACCCTCTAGCCCTCACTCAGGAGTCCACTCTATATGGTAACCCTTTGTCCCAGTATACAGATTCCCTTTCCCTTGAGAATCAGGTGCCTCACTAGCTACCTCCCTCAGGCCTTGTAATGTACGGTCTGAGGGCTGAGCCTGTCTCAACTCTCTCTTTGTAACCCTTCCCAGCTCCCCTTCCACAGGAAGTCTGGTATCCTCTGACAGTGGTGCCTCACTATCAGCCTGGGTACTACTACTCACCTCTGCCCTTGCAGTCACTCTGTCCAAGGGACCATCAGTACCCACAGGCAGCTGTGGTTTACCTTCAGTCACATTGCTACAGGGTAGCTCTCTCCCTGAAGTAACCACCTCACCAGTCCTGGTTGCAAGTGTGTGGTCTGTCTGGGTCTCGCCAAGGTTACCAGACCCACATGCTTGTCTTCAAACCTGTCTGCATGTAACTGCATGCACACATGGTACTGCATTATCAAAATCATTCCCTGTCAGGACATCTGCAGGGATATCCTCAAACACATCTACTTGCTGGCTTTCTTTTTCACCCTCCCAGTCAATCTGAACCCCAGCCACAGGTATTTGGAATGGGATTCCTCCTAAAGCTCTGACTGGAGTAGACTGCTCAAGCAAGTAGGGCTTCTCTGTAACCATTGCAAGCTTCACAATGGTTAGGTCAGAGGCTGTGTCTCTCTTAGCCATGCCCTCTTTCCCATTCATTAAGATAGGATATAACCTATTGTGTAGTTTGGTACCCTGGTTATCATGAGATAATTTACTGCTGGCATTTTGTCATTCCCACTTACTGGCTTTCCCACCTTTTGTTCCCTACCTTGCCTGCATGGCCATCTATATGCTGCAGGGCCCCACTGGTTGCATTTAAAACATTTAACCCTAGGTCCTGGACATGTACCTGGACTAGTGGCTTCCCCTGCTACTAGCGGACTCTGTTGGGGGAGTCTAGGGTGCCCACCATGGATTCACTTAGACCCATAAGCAGCACTGGGTGTCCCGTTCCTATGCAGTGATGCCCTGCTTGCTAGGTATAGGTCTCCCTTCTTCAACAACTCATCTACAGTAGTGCATTGTCTATCAGCTAACCAGATTCTCATGTCCTCAGCCAAATGGCTAAGGGCTTGTTCCCTCACCAAAAGGTCTGCCAGCCCTTCAAAAGTGGTGGCCTAACATCCACTCAGCCACCTATGCAAATTAGTGCTTAGTTCAGCAACATATTCACACACACTTTCATCTGCCTTGTGTCTATGCTCACGAAACTTTTTCCTATACACTTCAGGTGTTAACTTAAAATATTCTAGCAAACAGTTCTTATTTATTTATTTATTTAACATTTGTTAACCAGGAAAGTCCGACTTGGAACAAAGCCAATTTTCAGTGGAGGCCCGGGGAGAAATGCTCATTTAAACAATCAGTATCAGACAGTTTGGACATTACAGTTACAGCTTTACCACAGTGTAAGGGGGTCAGGAACCGTACCCAGAGCCCTTGTTCAACATTATACTGTTTACATACCATCTCAAACATATGAATGAAACTATCAAAATTCTCCCCTCTGTAAATTGTGGAAGAAATTTACTGACTTTTGATGCTTCTGGGGTTTAGTTACTGCTTCCCTATTACCTCCATGACTCTGATGAAGAGTCAGCATCTCCTTTTCATGTTGCCTCTGTCTCTCTTTCTCCTCAGCTTCCAGACATCACATTTTTTTCATTTTCCTCAGCTTTCAGACATTGCAGTTTCTCATTTTCCTCAGTCTCTAGATGCTTTAGTCTCTCTGCTGCCTCTATTTCCAAATGCTTGGCCTCTAACTCAAGTCTCTTTTAACTCCAGATGGATTTTTAAGTCCTCTGTGGAAAGGTTGAGCTGTCCATTTCCTGACAGTTGTACATCTCCCAAGGCCAGTCTGACTGTTCTCCTGGTTGCTATTCTGTGATACAGCTGTGACTAAAGCTGCAATCATGTCTGCTATAGTCAGGCTGGCATGCACCACGGTCTTAGCGGACATGTACCACATACCTTACATTCATTACCTTACGGGGAAATGTTGCGTATTTCCCGTTTATGTAATGAAACTTTAGAATTTAATAAAGAAATGAGGCTGTTATATGAGTCTTTTTTATCAAGGAGTTATGATATAGCTATCTTGGATGATTGCTATAATAAACTTTATACATGTAAAAAGAATGTTCAGAATTATAGTAGGGTACAAGACACAAAGTTGGTTTCCCTTAAAAATCGGTCTTTATTGAAATCACAAGAAGTTATATATTTTGTCACTACATATGGATGTTATACATCCAAATTTATGAATATGATTTCTATGTTTTGGAAATTGTTTAGTACACTGGAGAATGTCAAGTCTTGGTTGGATGTTAATCTTAAATTTTCATTTAAAAGGGGACGTAATATTAAAGACTTTCTTGTTAAAAGTAGATTTCATCATCCAGTAGTTACTATGGACAGCGACATCAGACATAAAGGGACCTACCAGTGTGGCAAATGCAAGGCATGTAGTTATATTACTCTTAGTTTTAATTATATTAATAATATTTCTTTTAATTCTAATAATTTTTATTGTTGCCACACTGAGAGGGTCATCTATGCATTAAGATGTCCTTGTAACAAGGTGTACATAGGGGAGACCAAAAGACCTTTTAAGGTTCGCTTGTTAGAACATGTGAGGGACATTGTTAATAATAAAAATGAAAGTCCTGTTGCAAGACATTTTTTTGAAAAACATCATAATAATGATAAATTGTTACAAGCTACTGTTTTAGAGCAAATAAGTGATTGTGGAAATGATCAGTTTAAAATTAAACAAATGCTATTATATAAAGAAACTATTTATATATTAAAATTTCAAACTTTATGTCCTAAAGGTTTAAATGAGGATTTTAATTGGAGAATGTTGTCAGTTTAATTGAATTTTTAATTAATTGATTATTTAATTGCCATTAATTGTTGTACTTGAAGTGTATATAAAGAAATGGTTCATTTGTATTCTGTACTCCTTGAAGGCGAAGGCCGAGACGTCAGAGACTTTTTCTTTTATTAAATCGTGTTTGGTGATATCCAGTCCGTTGTTGTTCTTTTCAGTGGCATGCACCAGTCCTTTAGCCTGGTACATTTCAGCCAACTAGCTCCTTGTCAGCTTGCCATACTCCTCTGCTGACATGCTTGCCTGCTCTCCCTGACTAACTAAGCTAACAAAAGAAAAATAAAAGAATTGTGATATGGACTCTGAATGTTCACTGCATGGCTGATTGAGAGTACAATCACCTTCAGTGACCACTGTACACAGGCTACAGGAATTCAGTACCTGCACCACTACAAGCCAATTAATATGTGATGTGGTTATCTCACCACAGTCAAACAATATGTGCTGTGGCTATCCCACCACTACCACCAATCAATATGTGACACCCCTGCACTGGTCCAGTAATCAAGGAGCCTCAATCCTCACCACTAGCACCAGTGAGGGACTTACACATTGGGAGGATGACAAGTACACACTAAGTAAAGTACAATTTCCCCTAAGAACACACAGAGATTACAGTCAGTCTGGTGCTAATTTCTCCCTCTTTCTCCAGATCCCCAATAAGACTACCCACTGGCACAGCTATAAAGTTGAGTCCTTAGCCAGGGTTCCAAGCCAAGTCCTCTCAACACTCTCTCACTGTCCAACCAGTGCTTCATGTCCCTGCCCAAGAAGCTGACACACACACACACACACACACACACACACACACACACACACACACACACACACACACACACACACACAAGTCAAGCCAAGTCTTCCAAGCACTCTCTCTCTCTCTCTCTCTCCAACTAGTGCTTCGTGTCACACATTTTGACATTTGATTTATACACAAGCACTCACCTGGGAAAGGCTGGCACAGGTTTACTAGCTATGCCCCCTTCTGCTGAGACCATAAGGTAATTAGCACTGTCACCAGAACCCCTTATCAGCTACTTTAAGGACCTTCCCAGAGTGACCAATCTTACTGTGTAATGTTACTACTATCCAAATGGTAAGTGTGACCAATACTTTCAAGGCTATTTAGGAGTGGCCTATACAGTGTCACCAAAGACATATGCAAGTACTTTAAGAGCTTAAATATCTCTAAACAAACAACCCACAATTAAAAGGTTTAAATATATTTAATAATAAATAATAAAAGAACAAGACAAAACACAGTAACTCAGCACAGTGACTACAGAGTTCAGAATCACATGAAATATGTTAAAACAATATTGCAGGACAGTTTCAAATAAATACAGAAAACATCTAAAGTAATCTTTACTATATTCCTATTATATGTAAGAGAGATTACTGTACACTGATTACTTACTATTAGTAAGATGCAGGCAGAAGTGCTGATGAGTGGGATGTTTTTAGGTCCAAAGACAAATACAAAATGCACATACTCATTCTCTGAGATATTTCTTAAACTAATAGTACACATTACTTCTTGGTTAGCTGGGATGACGTCCCTCTTTGTTACCTACCTTCAGTTCCCAGGCAAACAGACTAACACCATACCTATTACCCACAGAGCACAATCATAAAGTTTCCCTAATAAACAAACACATTTAAAAACTGAGAAAACGAATAACCTCATGCATATCAAAACTAGCCCTAAGTGGAGACATCCACCCCAACTCTGGCCCTACCATCTCCAACCCCAATCCTCATAATCAGACTAGAAACCACAACTTCTCCCATATTACAGCCAATAGAAAGCCAAGTGACTTCCTTCTACTAAGCCTAAATATTAGAAGTATATCCAACAAAGTCCATGAACTCCATGCCACCATAGACTTGTACTCCCCAGATATAGTCATCCTGACAGAAACCTGGCTAAAACCTCACATTACCAGTGAGCAAATACTCCCTACAGGTTACGGCATACAAAGAGTAGACCGGCTAAACAAGAAAGGAGGTGGTGTAGCTATAATATTTAAACAGCATCTAAACATGCAGATCTTAAAATCATCAGCTCCACAAATAGGCAATGAAGAAATAATATATCCCAACTTCAAAATAAACCAAAACAAAACCATCAACATAATTGGATGCTACTTTCCACCTAGCCAAAACATCCCTCCACTAGAAAACCTCCTCAGCTGGTCTACCCACCATCTCCCCCAAGAAACTATCATTTTAGGTGATTTCAATACTGACTGGCAATCCTGTTCTGGCAACTATCCAAGCCATTATGTAAACCTTCATGGCTTCACCCAACTAGTCCAGTCGCCAACCAGGATAAATAAAAACTCCAGCAAGCACACTACCCTGGATTGGATACTAGTCAGTAAGAGCCCGCAGTCATATATAACAGGCTGCTTATCAGATAGCCTCAGTGATCACTCCCCAACATTCCTACTCAAAAAATACCTATACCAAGCTAAACCTGTCATCTACCATCAAATACGTAAAAAACTAAACTTTAACCCACTCACATTCATCTCATCCCTCAAAGAATGTAACTGGCATCCTCTAAAGTACCTCAGTCTTGATGACGCAGTTGAATTCTTTAATATTACCTTCCTGAGAATCCTTAATTACCATGCCCCCATAAGACTTTCCAGAACCAAAGCACAACCCTCCCCATGGCTACAGAAAATCACTAAGTCAGAAATGAAAAACAGGGCTAAAGCCTGGGAGCACTGGCGCAAAACTAAAACTCCCTCAACTAGACAGAAATTCCTCGAACTACGCAATAGAGTCAAAAAGCTAATAAAACAGGACAAATTCCAATACTACCAGTCTGCCCTAGACTCCTCACAACATAGCCCCAAACAATTCTGGTCCTCCATAAACTCCATCCTCCACCCTCCACCCAGGTAAAGTCAGTACCCCTCCTCCTAATATCCCCCACTCCTCAGAAAATATTGCTAACTCATTCAACACACATTTCACCCAAACCATACTATCACTAGCTAAACAACACTACCCCCCTCCCCTCCAACCTACACCTTCAACTAGTAATCTCCCCACTGCCTTCTCTTTTTCTCCTGTACCTACCTCCAACATAAAAAAAACTCTTAACTAAACTGAAACCCACCAAATTAGCAGCAGACAACCTCCCAAGTGAATACCTACAAATCACAGCTGATGCTCTGGCCTACCCAGTATCCATCTTGATTAACTGATCTCTGTCAGAAAGTTACGTTCCCACACTGTGGAAAGTATCACATATAATTCCCCTCCACAAAGGCGGACCCTCCACAAATTACCGCCCCTTAGCTATTCTCTCTCCACTCTCCAAAATACTAGAGAGATGCATACACTCTCAGGTCTCAGACTACCTCCTTACTAACAACCTACTTTCCTGTACTCAGCATGGTTTCCAGCCAAACCATAGCACCACCACTGCCTTACTCTCCTTTACTAACACTATCCTTCAGCATAAAAACAATGGCTATCTCTCCTCTGCTACTTTCCTAGACCTATCTAAAGCATTTGACATGGTCCCACACAAACAACTTATCTCTGTCCTCAATAACCTATGCTTCTCTCAATCAGTCACCAACTGGTTTCAGAATTACCTGTGTGACCGCCAACAATCTATTGTATGGCAGAATGACATATCACCCCAACTACCTGTCTCCATAGGGGTTCCCCAAGGATCCATCCTTAGACCCCTACTCTTCTCTGTTTACACCAATAATCTAGCCTCTGCCACCAAACATGGCACACTCATACAATACGCAGATGACTCAACAATCATCTGCTCAGCCCAGTCCCTACCCAAACTGCACAAAGTCACACAGGAAGCCTTTTCCTCTGTTGAAACTTGGTTACCCGATGCCCAATTAATACTCAACCCAAACAAAGCTAAACTACTCATCTTCCAACCCACAAAATATACTCAAAACAACTCTCACTTTAACATCACAGCAAAAGACAACACCACTATATACCCAACTGAACACACCAAATTGCTAGGAGTGGAAATAGACAATAAACTAAAATTTGACATTCACATATCCATGACCATAAAAAAAGTCCACAAAAATTAGGAGCGTTATACAGAAATAAGCAACTTCTCACCAAAGCAGCAAAGATTTCAATAGCAAATTCCCACCTTATCTCCACCCTACTTTATGCCTCTCCAATATATACCAACCTACGGCAATGCGATCTAAACAAGCTGGAGACCTGCTACAACAAAATCGTCAAATTCGCCACAGGAGCACCTTACCGTAGTCACCACTGTCTCTCACTTGCTGAAGAAATAATGAAGAAATAATATATACCAACTTCAAAATAAACCAAAACAAAACCATCAACATAATTGGATGCTACTTTCCACCTAGCCAAAACATCCCTCCACTAGAAAACCTCCTCAGTTGGTCTACCCACCATCTCCCCCAAGAAACTATCATTTTAGGTGATTTCAATACTGACTGGCAATCCTGTTCTGGCAACTATCCAAGCCATTATGTAAACCTTCATGGCTTCACCCAACTAGTCCAGTCGCCAACCAGGATAAATAAAAACTCCAGCAAGCACACTACCCTGGATTGGATACTAGTCAGTAAGAGCCCGCAGTCATACATAACAGGCTGCTTATCAGATAGCCTCAGTGATCACTCCCCAACATTCCTACTCAAAAAATACCTATACCAAGCTAAACCTGTCATCTACCATCAAATACGTAAAAAACTAAACTTTAACCCACTCACATTCATCTCATCCCTCAAAGAATGTAACTGGCATCCTCTAAAGTACCTCAGTCTTGATGACGCAGTTGAATTCTTTAATATTACCTTCCTGAGAATCCTTAATTACCATACCCCCATAAGACTTTCCAGAACCAAAGCACAACCCTCCCCATGGCTACAGAAAATCACTAAGTCAGAAATGAAAAACAGGGCTAAAGCCTGGGAGCACTGGCTCAAAACTAAAACTCCCTCAACTAGACAGAAATTCCTCGAACTACGCAATAGAGTCAAAAAGCTAATAAAACAGGACAAATTCCAATACTAGCAGTCTGCCCTAGACTCCTCACAACACAGCCCCAAACAATTCTGGTCCTCCATAAACTCCATCCTCCACCCTCCACCCTGGTAAAGTCAGTACCCCTCCTCCTAACATCCCTCACTCCTCAGAAAATATTGCTACCTCATTCAACACACACTTCACCCAAACCATACTATCACTAGCTAAACAACACTACCCCCCTCCCCTCCAACCTACACCTTCAACTAGTAATCTCCCCACTGCCTTCTCTTTTTCTCCTGTACCTACCTCCAACATAAAACAACTCTTAACTAAACTGAAACCCACCAAATTAGCAGCAGACAACCTCCCAAGTGAATACCTACAAATCGCAGCTGATGCTCTGGCCTACCCAGTATCCATCTTGATTAACTGATCTCTGTCAGAAAGTTACGTTCCCACACTGTGGAAAGTATCACATATAATTCCCCTCCACAAAGGCGGACCCTCCACAAATTACCGCCCCTTAGCTATTCTCTCTCCACTCTCCAAAATACTAGAGAGATGCATACACTCTCAGGTCTCAGACTACCTCCTTACTAACAACCTACTTTCCTGTACTCAGCATGGTTTCCAGCCAAACCATAGCACCACCACTGCCTTACTCTCCTTTACTAACACTATCCTTCAGCATAAAACAATGGCTATCTCTCCTCTGCTACTTTCCTAGACCTATCTAAAGCATTTGACATGGTCCCACACAAACAACTTATCTCTGTCCTCAATAACCTATCCTTCTCTCAATCAGTCACCAACTGGTTTCAGAATTACCTGTGTGACCGCCAACAATCTATTGTATGGCAGAATGACATATCACCCCAACTACCTGTCTCCATAGGGGTTCCCCAAGGATCCATCCTTAGACCCCTACTCTTCTCTGTTTACACCAATAATCTAGCCTCTGCCACCAAACATGGCACACTCGTACAATACACAGATGACTCAACCATCATCTGCTCAGCCCAGTCCCTACCCAAACTGCACAAAGTCACACAGGAAGCCTTTTCCTCTGTTGAAACTTGGTTATCCGATGCCCAATTAATACTCAACCCAAACAAAGCTAAACTACTCATCTTCCAACTCAAAACAACTCTCACTTTAACATCACAGCAAAAGACAACACCACTATATACCCAACTGAACACACCAAATTGCTAGGAGTGGAAATAGACAATAAACTAAAATTTGACATTCACATATCCATGACCATAAAAAAAGTCCACAAAAATTAGGAGCGTTATACAGAAATAAGCAACTTCTCACCAAAGCAGCAAAGATTTCAATAGCAAATTCCCACCTTATCTCCACCCTACTTTATGCCTCTCCAATATATACCAACCTAAGGCAATGCGATCTAAACAAGCTAGAGACCTGCTACAACAAAATCGTCAAATTCGCCACAGGGGCACCTTACCGTAGTCACCACTGTCTCTCACTTGCTGAAATGGGCTGGCTTGAACTCCCTCACCTCCTTCAGTGGTATCAACTCTCACTCGCCCACAAACTAGTAAACCATCCTCTAAGTGTTCCATCCCTCCAGAATCTACTCCAACCCTATCGCACCACCAGACCACTAAGATCCAGCAACAAAAATCACTTGCAGATCACTAAAGCCAATAACTCTGCTGGTGAAGCACTATTCTCTTGCACCATAGCCAAATGATGGAACTCCCTTCCACCCACAATTACCTCCGTACCATCATGCACCCACTTCAAAACTTTACTAAAAGCGCACCTAAAAACATGCTGACTATACCCTTGCAACTCCCACTGTAATATCACCCACCCCATCCAACCATTACCTTTCTTTCCACTCCATTAACTACCTTGATTATAGCAAGCTCAGATGCTCATAAGCCTAATACTTATTATACAGCAGGAACTTCTTATTGTAACATTTCTTAATGTCTGTTATATACTTCACAGATAAAGATTCTAGTTGTCTACTGATGTACTATGTTCTTCATCTGTAAATATGCTGTAAGTAATTGCTATGTTAAATTGTTAATCGCTATGTAATCCAATGTAACTACTGTCTGTTTATTTTAACTGTGGAGCTTTTCTCCCCGGGCCTCTGCTGAAAATGGACCTACGTCCAGTCGGACACCCCCGGTCAACAAATGTAAATAAAATAAATAAATAAACAGAAACTTAGAATTTACCACCTCTGTGTCAGAGGTACATATCCCTCAGAAGTTTGCCTAGAACCGAAAGTCATAAAACAGTTCAACACTAACATCTGAAACCTAGTAATTATTCCTATTTCAAGACAATAGGAAAAACTCAAACTTTAGACACTGCGTCTGCTCTGAGCTGAAACAGAGATAACAGAATTGTAAAATAATAACCACTTATTTTCTTGAGGTTTTGCAAGTTAACTCTGTATGTTCCAACTTCTACCATTAAAACACACATCTACACAGGTATATAGTCTATACACATTTCTGCTCTTTCCAGCAGGGTACACTGTGGTTACATTCTTGAACCTCAGTACATAACATACAGTTCAACACACACTTCTGCACCAGTAGTTTAACATACACATAACATATAGTTCTCTTACATTTGTAAGACAAGCCTATGGATCATATTAATATTCACAAATGACAAATGATCATTTACAAAATTCCAGATAGCTGAACTGGTAGTGGCACATTTCTATATAAATCATATTAATATTTTCAAGTGACATATAATTATTTACAAAATTCCAGCTAGCTGGTCTGGCAGCATTTCAGTTTATCACACTGGGTACAGTGGATCTGTTCTAGTTGCAGTTACTCTGCACTTGGCAGTAACATAGACCACTAGCTAGACCTTCACTCTGTGCTGTGATTGTCACAAATTTTTGAATAACAGAAAATGGTGATAGAATTAATCTTCAGACCTATTCCATTCATGGAGTCCTCCAGGTATGCAGAAGGATATGCAGACATTTATTTATTTAACACCTGTATACCGGGAAAGTCCGACTTGGAATGAAGCCAATTTTCAGTAGAGGCCTAGGGAGAAATGCTCTAGACGCATATATTTGAAACATGGGAGGAAACTGGAGCACTGGAAGGAAACCCACATTAATGCAAGGAGGACATGCAGGCTCCACACAGAAGGTACTCCAACAGAGAATCGAACCGGAGAATATTTTACTATGAGGTGACAATTAATGCAGAGGATCAAGAGTACAAGATATTAACAAGCTGCAACTTACAGTCCAGGGCTTAATTCCCTTCACTTCCACTTGCCTACTTTGCGAATTTGAGCAAGTCACTAAATAGTCTTGGATGACTTAGTGGACATACGAATCATTTTTAATTTTATTTTATTTATTTGTCATCCAGGTAATCCCATGGAACACACACATTCCTATTCAAAGATAAACTGGGAGCACTACTTGATTAAATGGCTTTCTCAGTCTCATACAGTAGGAAAAAGGGGTAGACAGAATCAAATATGATGTACTAAAGTAGCTTGTTAATAGCGCATAGGCTTAATCCTCTTCACTACCTGCCATAGAAATCATGAATTGTTTGTCTTTGCTGATCAGCCTGACAGAATGCATTGTGATATCTATAATATTGAACTTGCATCTACAAGTTGTGTCATAGTTTTATCACGCACAATTCTAACAAGCTAGTACTCCCAAAATATCTGACGGTTGTACTCACACAAAATGAAACAGAACACTGTACTGCCTGTTTTATACAAATAACATGATTCTTTCTAACCCAAACATTTCAGTTTATAACTAGAATAAATCAGTAATGAAGCTTCACCAAGAGTCCATTTAAAAAAATACTTGCCAGTGCCATAAGGATAATACTAACATTTAGATGCTGTTATATACAAAACAACAAAAGAAAATTAATACAAGAATACATATGAAAGAGTTGATGAGCAATTCCTGTTTAAATTAACACATCCTACGTGGTTGAAACAATATATTGAAAGGACTAGCTATTCATTTATGTAGATTGAGTATGCTCAAAAATGTTTTAATGAGAATGAGCTTCTGGAACATACTTTTACAAACAGAATATTGTAGCAGTCTGATGAAATAATTATTGCAAGATGAAATTGAGGAATACCAAATATTAGGCCTAGTAATATCAGGGAAGAAAATGTTGGAATACAGTTTGGGCAGGTATACTGAAGTATGCCCAAGGTTTTAACACATTCCATAGGTAGCCAGAAAATCAAGTGTTATGGGTAAGAAATGTAAAACTTTGACTGAGTTCCAATCCATGCAGAAACAGGTGGGCAAAAGTCTAATTTTCTTGTATAATAGAGAAAACATTAAAGATGCATTTTTTCAAGTTCTAATAGATGTCATGCTCAAAATGAAAAAGTATCTAATATGTGGTCAGATTGGCAAACTTTATATATATACTATATGGTGGTTATACTGGAAGGAATGCCTTGGAACAGCAACAAAAACATAAAATGAAGACGTCAGATAGAGCATCCATGTCCATTCCTTCCATTTAGGCAGACCGAATGCTGGATGTACAAGTTATAAAAAGGTGTATATACTGACAAACAAAACTAAATTGTGCTGAACCATACCTAAATATGACTAATCTATGTGGTAAAATGCTTCCTCTGTAACTAAGCATGCAAAAAGTACAGCAACATTATGAACCATATCTTACTTTAAAATTTGATTGTGAATCTACATCATTTGATCAACAATGCTTTTAATAAATTCTACTTCAGAATAAATCAAGTTCATCACAATGAAATGTTGTAGATCTAAAGGTAGACACTAGGCATGCAGTTCAGAAGACCCTTATGGAGCCTAGCCCAATTTCTCAAGCTCCTTAAAGCAGTATTTAGCTACGTGACTTGCTCAAAGTCACACAGTAGGTAAACAAAGGCTGAAGGAATCAAATCCTCTAATATAGGAAGTGGCTCATTAACAGATTAAGTCCTTAATCCCTTGCACTAATGGCCAGGCTTGTATTTAATTATCTGGGGTGGGGCAACATACCCATGCAATAAGCTTTGTTCCCTTGTTGCCTTCATATTTAACATAATCTGTACTCAGGTCATTGCAGCTTATAGAAAATGGGGTTCCCCCTAGAAAAAAATGTAAATGCTAATGTGATTGGCCAAACAGCCATCAGTCAAATATCCTACATTCTTTAGTTGTTCTTCTTGCACTATCACAGGTAGGCTACCTGCAATTAATCCAGCCTGATATAATATGTGGAAGGGAGAACTCTGCTGTAGTCCAAACGTACTATGTACCACCCAAACAACCAGCAACCATACAGTCCACATTAAACAATGAAATACAAAGAGAAGAAGATAATTAGGTAGATAATCTAGGATGTCTCCCTGATGGTGTTAGAACTATACAAGCCGATCATCATTGTCATCAAAAGGATGGTGATGGAATTTAATTCACTTAGCTATGTTAGTCCACCAGGGTACTGGACTTGCTTTTCCATGGCCATGCCCATGGTAACATGTGGAATATGGAAGGAATAGACAAATACTGTCTGCCACTGTGAGAAAGGACAGTTGTGCAAAATCTTACCATAACAGTAGATGTCTTTGCCTTCACTGTTACAGTATTCTTAACAATATGGGGATTCTCTGCCATGGAAGCCTGACGTCCGGCCAGTCTTTCAAAGACTTCTGAACTTAAAAGGTATGCAGAATGTCACCATACACTCCCTGCGTAACATAGGGCATAAAGGTGATGTTCAGGCTTACCAAAAACAGACCTGATTGCCCCAGAAGGAACACCAGTCCAAGGAACCCAAGAGGTAACGTGCATCCAGGAAGGTAAAGAGTTAGGGGGATGGAGACAGTGAGTGAATACTGCAGCAGTGAAGGCAAGGAAATCTACCATTATGTTAAGATTTTACACAACTGTACAATGACCTTACATTCACTGCTGCAGTATTCTTAATGATATGGGGGAGTGCCAAAGCTCAAGAGGAAACTTGAGAGGAGGAAAGGGCAGAAGAGTCCCCTAAAAAACAATGAAGAACTGAACTAGCAAAACCAGCCCTAGCTCTACAGACACCAACCAACTTGTAGTGCTTGGCAATAGTATGCACAGAAGTCCAGGTAGCTGCTTCAAGAACAAAACTGATATGCAAGCCTTTGAAAAAAGCAACAAAAGAAGCCACAGCTCTAGTAGAATGAACCTTAATTGAAAAGGAAGGCTTTTGCCATGAAAAGTGTAACAAAAGGAAATCGCCTTAAAAATCCAAGAAGAAATAGTTTACTTGGATATAGCAAGTCCAAAAGACTTAGGATGAAAAGAAACAAATGACTGATCAGATTTTCTGATAGCCTTGGTCATATCCAAATAAATTCTAAGTTGCCTATGCATGTCCAAAGTATGCAGCACCCTCTCACTGTCAATTTGGGGAGATGGTAAAAAAGTAGGCAGATTGATAGACTGATTTAGTGATAGCTCATTCGCAACCTTCAGAATAAAAGAAGGGTTAGTGTGCAAGGACACTATGTCCTCATGAAAAAATCAAAAAATTAGGACAAGCCATAAGGACCTGCAACTCAGACACCCATCTGGCAGAAGTAAGCGCTAACAAAAGAACAGAATCCCAGGAACAATATTGCAAGGAAGCTGAAGCAGGAGGCTCAAAAGGAGCCTGAGTCAACTTCTCCAAAAAAATTAAGATCCAAGGGAGGAGGAACAGGCTTCCTGGGAGGTCTAATATTAAGAGCACATTTAAGAAATTGTCTCACCTCAAATCTAGCAGCTAACGGAGGAGAAAAAGGCAGACAAGCAGAGAAAGCTGATAGTTGGACCTTACTAGAAGAATAGGCCTAACCAGCACTGAGTAATTCACACAAATAAGAGAGAACAAAAGGTACATCCACATTAAGTGGGTCACGGTTATGAGAGAGACACCAAAAAAGAAAACTTCCATTTGGATAAGTAGGATTTCCTAGTTGTAGGTTTCCTGGCTTCCTGCAGGACTTGCTGCACATCCTCAGAAAAAAGGTGTCTATGAAGAATCAAAATCCTGTCACTCACAGTGTCAGTTGAAGCGTGGACAGATGGGGATGGACAAGCGATCCCATGTCTTGTGTGATTAGATCCAACCTGTGAGGTAACTTGTGATGACTGCTCCTGGCTAGATGCAGAAGAAGAGGGAATCAGTAACGTTGCGGCCAAAAGGGAGTCAACAACAAGATTTTGGGAGCATCCTGTTGGATTTTCAACAGGACTTTTAGAATGAGAGGAAGGGGAGGGAATGCATAAAGAAACATCCCCTTTCAAGATAATGAGAGGATGTCCACCTTCCATACCACAGGACCTGGGACTTTGTTACAAAACAGAGGAAGTTGTCTGTTCAGAGCGGAGGCAAAAAGATTTACTTGAAGAGAACCCCACTGGTTGATAATGTCCAGAAACACACATCTGTGAAGCATCCATTTGTGGATCTGAGTTAAGGACCTACTCAGAGTGTCTGCCACAATGTTCTGACTGGAAGGGATATAAACTGCCTGAAAAGTCACTTGACACTTGACAGCAAGATCTCATACCAGAAGTGCCAACCGACAAAGAAGGGAATATCTCGTTCTGCCATGCTTGTTGATATACCACATCACGGTGGTATTGACTGTAAATACCTTGACATGCCCTGGAGAAAAGCAAGACTGAAAGGCCTGAAGAGCCAGCAAAAGTGCTCTCATCTCTTTGACATTGATGTGCTCCTTCTGCTCATGAGGCTACCACACTCTCTGTACCTTTAGGATGCCAAAAGTCACACCCCATCCCATGTCTGACGCATCCATGAACAATTCCTGAGAGGGAAGAGAGGGATGAAAATGGGCAACTGCTGAATCCACTAGAGAGGTTCCTGTCTGAGGCAAGGAAGTAGAGGAACTATAAATTCTAGAGGATGAACATGTTGAAGCCACACTGACTTCAGAAACCACTGAAATGGTCTCATATGAAGTTTGGCCTGAAGGAGCATTGGAATGTCCGATGCCATGAAACCCAGAACTCTCACAAGCTCCGTGGCAGTAATGGAAGTAAGAGGAAGAAGAGTATGAAAGAAATAAATGAGAGTTAAGGCCTTTGGAAGGGGCAGGGATGCAAGCATTGGCACCGTCTGAATTCTGCAACCCAGAAAAACATGATAAGTCAGAGAAGACTTTTTGAAATTTGCAATGAACCCCAGATTCTGAAGAATGGATATGGCAACATGAATATTTTGCAAAAGGGTCTCTTGAGAAGATGCCTGAATCAGCATATCCATCAACGTAAGGAAATATTTGGATCCCTTGAAGTCTGCAAAAGGCAGTCACAGGAGCAAGGCATTTGGTGAACACCCCTGGGGCAGTAGAAGGGCCAAAGAGCAACACAGAGATCTGAAAATGCCAAGAAGCAACAGAGAAACACAAAAACTTTCTGAAAACAGGATGGATTGGATATGGAGATAAGCATCCTTGAGATCTAGAGACACCATACAGGCCTGAGGGAGCAAGAGAGGAAACTGAATCTGAAGGGACAACATCTGAAAGGAAGGTACCCTTAGAAAAGAGAGATCTAGACTGGGTCTCCAAGCGCCCTCTTTTCTGGGTACTAGAAACAGTTGGGAGTAGAACCCTTTCCCCTTTGGGACACAGACACCTCTTTAATAGTGCCCTGAGACAAGAGATCTTGAAGAACCTCTGGTAAATAAGGGAAAATGTTCCTGAGGAGGCTGAGGATTGCCCATACAAGGAGGAAGGGATTTCCACACTATGAACTACCCTTGACGAATGACTGACAGAACCCAAGAATCCTGAGTGATTTGAAGCCAAACTGGAAAAGAAAGAGAAAGGTGAAGAGAAAGAGGAATGTGGCTGGGAAGGGATGGATAGTCACACAGCACTTGGTTTGTCCAGAAATTTAGGCTTTGAAGTCCCTGAAAATTGAGTAGTCTTAGCAGGAGTAGTCAGTTTGCCACTCTTCTTACGTTTTGTAGAAGGACGGGACTGCTTACGAACAAAGGTAGGCTTAGTGGGGTAGTTTCTCTGTAATCTAAGCACAGGAGAAACAAACCCATATTTAAGTTCCCATAAGGCCTTACTCTTATCCTGAAGGGACTTACACCAGCAGCAGCTTCCCCAAACAAAAGTTTAGAATCCAGAGGAGCATCCATCAACTTAGCTTTAATATCATCAGGTAGAGGTTGAAGCCTAAGCCAAGAATACCTCCTCATAACGAAACCAAAAACAGCAGCCCTAGAACAGCAATCTGCTGCACCATAACTACATTTAATAGAATGACGAATGACTTGAGAGGAAGTCCCTAGCAAGGAAAGAACAGAAGTTTTACCCTCAGTGTCTGGAAAATCAGAAATAAGTCAACATGCTTGAGAAAGAAGAGCCAGGATGTACCTAATCATATGGGTCTGATAATTAAAGCCCTAAAAGCTAGGGTAGCAGAAGTGTAAAGCTATTTGCCCAGCCTGTTCACAGTTCTGCTGTCATTGTCAGAAAGGAATAACTTGGGTGAAGGAAGCAATTGAGACAGCTTATCAGAGTATACGGACACTACTGAGGGGTCAGCAGCAGGACATTTATATAAAAAAGAACAATCCTCAGAAACCCTATAATGCCTATCAGGCTTCGTGGAAGCAGGGGGAGAGAATCAGGTGCCTGAGAGGCAATGGGGAAAACATCCAGTAAATCAGCCAAGCCAGCAGAAATAGCCGCATATTTAGGAGAATCCAACTGCAACAGTACCTCATATGGACATCAGAGACCTGAGTAGAATCCCACTTCAAAAATGCATCATCCTAGAGAGTGTATCCCCAAAGGAAATTTCCTCCAGAGGAACATCAGGACTAATAGATCCCACTTCCTCTGATGCATAGTTCAAAGGAGAAGGAATTTGAGTAGAATAAATTAGGGATTCGTCAGCAGAATCCAACTCATCCTCAGAAGAATCCTGGTCTCTATGCCTTTTAAGAGGAGTAGAAGACCAAGGAGGAGCAGGAACTGAAATCCCATGAAAAGGCTTTAAGGACATTAAGGCAGAAAATAACCCTTGAGTAAAAGTCCACCACTTACTTTGTGGACCCCTAGAATTAGATGAAACATGTTTAATTTTTTGTTCCTTTTATAAGGAAACATCCTGAGAAGGCTCAGATCCAGGATGGCAGTCAAGAACTGTAGCAGGAACCTCTCCCCCAACTAAAAACTGAGGAAGTCTTCTAGGCCCTTCAGAAAAAAAATCATCCATGGTTCCCTCTGAACATCTAAGACAGACACCTGCAAACCATCTTCGGACATGCTGCCAGCCAGATCCTTACCAGCCTTGAATGCAGTCGTGGCAGAGAAATCTGACAACACAGTCAAGTGAGCCTCCGGGTTCATAATGACCTGGGGAGAAACACCTGTCAGAGGCTGGACAGTGGAAGATTCCAATTGTACCTTTTTCACCTTCTTCTTCCCTAACGGCTAACCCTTGGGCAGGGAGATTCCTTCCATAGTATCTTTAGCGAATAGCTTAAGACACTGGCTGTCAAGATACAAGGAAAGGGAAGAAAGTCTATTGCAAAGGGTTACTGGAATAAATGCCTGACAAATAGAACAAGAAGTATAGTCATGAGAAGCACCTAAGAAAAAAAGACACTTATTGCAGTGGTTTCTATGGGGAATCTCTCTCTCCCACACTAGCATTTACTCTTCCTGGATGGCATGAACTTCAAGGAACACAAAAAATGAGAAAATACAAAATCCCCAACAGGGCACTTATCTTGCAAAAACAGCAAACAGGCATAGGAAGTCATTGGAGACAGATGCAGGTAAACAGACCAGTGTAAAAGATACATTTAGACTGGTGGTAAAGAAGTTCTGTTTTTGGTAAGTCTGAACTTCACCTTTATGCCCTACTTTATGCAGGGAGCATATGGTGATGTTCTGCATAACTTTTAAATTCAAAAGTCTTTGGAAGACTGGGTGGATGTCAGGCTTCCACTACAGGGAATCCCCATAACGTTAAGAATACTACAGCAGTGAATGTAAGGACATCCTCATATGCAGCTACAAATGACAGCATGAACAATGAAAAGCAGGAATGGGTTTTCATTTTCCTCATAACTCTGTAACTACTGTAATAAAGCTTCTTGGAAATTCATCACGATTCCACGAGCGTCTTTCACGGATTTATTTTAAAACAGCAGACACGACTGATGGACTTTGCAGCTAGTCATTCAAGGTTCCATGGACTTTACAGCACAGTAACTATATTCCTAATATTTTTAATTATTTAGTCCATGGCTACGTAAGTTGTACACTTAGGTACTGCTAGCACATTTTAGCTACCTTCTAGTATAGCCAAACATGAATTTAACAAGAGTTCCAAGGGTATATTGCAAGCTAAACTGAGCAGCAATTCTACCAATGTACCTTGCTCATTCAAGTGATGAAACTGACGTCTGATGCAATGTTTGATTCTACAAGTGCCTATCAAGGTGGTAAAGGAAATCAATTTATACATTACAGCTACAAGAATAGAGAAAGGAAAAATGATAGAAGTTGATATGTGCTTTAAAGAACTTAGTAAAGTCTGAGAAGACATCACCTATCAAAAACATCTGCAATCTGGGAGCAGTGGGAGAACAAATGGAGAAGATTGTTATGTAATGTAAGGAAGTATATGCAGGCATTTGATGATTGTATAAAGCTGTCTTCCCATGTAAGTTGTGGACTGCAAAGGATTTGAAGAATGCAAAACTGCAAATGGTAGACAATCAGTTTTAGTAAGGTATGAGGCATTAAAGGTAGACGACACAACATACCAGATAGCTCACTGAGTGGAAAAATGTGAATTTCAAATGGGACATTTGTCACTGGTGTTCATTTCTATATCCCTGTTTTTTTATATGTATGTACATGGTTTCTTCTAAACTACACTGTACTTTAACATTCTGCTACTTTTCATTTCACGCCAATGTGTTAATCTCATAGTCCCATAATCTCTTCATCCCTGCTCTGTACCCTGAAAAATTAGAAAGAGAAGATGATGTGGAATCTTATCTGGTGGCATTTGAGACATATGCTTCTAAAGAAAACTGGCCTCATCTGAATGGACAGGATACTTTCTTCACATTAAACCAGAGTTTCACACATCACACATGGACCTTGAGGGTACTGACACACAAATGTCAGAAACTGAAACAAGAAATTCTGGACAGGGCTAGGAATTTAGTCATTTATTTATTTTACATTTGTTGACCTCTGTAGTCATGGGTTAGTCCCTTAAATTTCACAACTATACATTCAGTATGGACAGACCCACAAGATCACAGATTTAAGGCATATTTTGAAACTGTGGCTAGAACTTCATGTAGGTAACACAATTAAAGTTCTGAAACTCTTGGCTGGAGATAAGTTTAAAAAGGGCACTCACTAGTGACTTAAGAAAGTTGGTATTCCACAGCAATTCTAAGACTTCTGAACAACTAGTTTTTTTTGCAGAACATCTGCTAACTGACAAACCAAACTCCAAGTTAGAATTGTAAGCATGATAAGTTGATAGTAAGCCTTTACTTAAGTGTGTTTACTCGCTTGCAACCAAGGAAAATATGTTACCATCTCTTTGGTTTATTTAAAAAGTCCTGGAAAAAGGCAGATAGGAAAATGCTGCACAGTTCCTGACAGCAACAGAGTACCTGTGAAAACTGCTAAAGTTAATCAACAAGCTGTACCTAAAAGCATGACTATGGAATATGATAATGATGATTTTTTAACTGCCTTGGCTGTATGGTCTGCTTCTTGCCTCTATGAGGTTATGATACTTGTTAAATGTGCAATTTTGGTGGACGTAAAAGAGCAGCACAAACTCAAAAGCATGATTACATTAGTCAGGCAGCAATATTTTGTGAGCATAAAACAACTTGCAAGTAGTAAATTGAAATAATATCCATACACGTTGACAAAAGGGAGTACCCTACTGGCTGCTGATTGAGTAGCATGGTGATTAGAGCTCTCCTAGAGACAAAAATGGTAAAAAAAAAAAAAAGTAAACCAGGCAAAATTAAGTTACTGGGTAGTAATTATACTGCCTGGATGCCAGCAAAGAAGAAATGTGGAGAAAATAAGTAAAACTCAATCAGAAAAGAAGATGTATTTATTTATTTAGTTGTCTTTGTCAACCAGAAAAAGTCCAACTGGGAAAAATCCATTTTTAGCAGAGGTCCAGGGAGAAAAGCTCCACATTTTTGTTACACATGCTGTACATTTACAATTGCTGGGCAAAAACATTTATACATGAGCTTATTTAAATCATTTTTAAATATTTAAAAAAAATTCTTATAAGAACATAGCATTTTAACATAAAAACAGAGAAATTAACATAAATTGGTTAATTATTGAATAGTGAAATAACCTACAATAAAATTTAATATATTTATAGCATGATGGCTGCAAGGAAAATATCAAACTGGGGTGTTTTTGAGTTTAGCAATAATTTACAGACAGGCAAGTGGAACGTAGTTTAAAAAAGTAAAGATATATGATAAAATAAGTTGTAGAAATGAGCAGGAAGATAAACCGACAGATGAGGAATTGGAGTTAGTGGTGGGGTGTGAGAGAAGGAGGAAACATAAGCGTTTAGAAAATAAGTGTAGTATGAGGAGGAGCTATAAACAAAAAGGGTTTTTTTAATGGTTGATGTTGGGATGGGCTGAAAAGTAAAAGACTGTATCGCTTTCGAAAACAGATGGAACTTGGAGGGGCGAAGTGAGGTGGTCACTAATTAGTGAAAGGACTGACTGGATGATTGTCGAACTCATTGGCAATTGACTCTTTAAAATGCTTGGGGTTGTTTTTTTTTTTTTTGGAGATTACTTTAGTATGATTTCTTGTCAGATTTAATAAAGTTCTTGGTAAGTTTTCTGAGATATCTAAAATGTTGGCAGGCATGTTGGGTTTTATTCTTATGCTGTATTTTCCTTCCTTTATCTATTTGCAGCATAAGCTGTTTGGTCTCTGTCAGCCATGGTGCTGTATTAGATTTTACCCTTCTTGTCCTAACTGGTGCTTAATCATTTACTATTTTTAGGAAGGTGTAACTGCAGTGAGTATCTGCTTCATCTAGGGACATTATTCTTAATACATCCCAGCTGTAGTCAGACAGGGCTGCAGTAAATGGGTTTTTGTCAAATTTGGTTAAATTGTGTACTTGTCTATAGATTATTTGTTTGGGTGAAACATGTTGCCTGATTACATAGGCTTGGAGGTGGTCACATAGTACCTGGTAAGCTCCCAGAAGATTTTTATGGGGTTTGTTTGTCAATATCCAGCCCAGTGTGGACTGCCTTTTAGTGCTTTTGTTGATTGTGATGGTAGAGCTTATCAGCTGGGTAAAACCAGAGAGGTGAATAGAGTCCTGGTGATCATCTAAGATGAAAGTTTCCTCAGACATGTGGTCAGATATCCAGTGTAGGATATTTTCAGCTATGCTAATGTAGCTGCCCGGTGGGATGCATACTGCTAAAATACATATAGATTTTTTTTGGTTGATTTTGAGGTACGCAATCAGAAGTTCAGCATTATTACATTTTGGCATATTTAGATGGGCTGGAGTTAATTCTAAGTTGTTTTTATAAATAATAGCAATACCACCTGCTCTTTTAAGATTTCTGTCCATTCTGAGTATGTTAAAATCTGGGGGAATAATTTTGTTGTCAGTTAATGCCGATTAGAATGTCTGGGGAATAAAAATTTAGGCATGCATAGATATCACAAATTTTGTTGCAGATGCTTCTGAGGTTAATGTTGAAAAGCATGACGTTAGTTTTATTACCTGATGGGAAAATTGTGTTGGAAGCAATGGAAAGTAATGGGTTGCCATGGGTCCAGGCTTAGAGTGAATATCTCCACTAAGTTTCAGGATGCAGGTGGGTTGAGCAGAGGTATACAGCCTTGTATCTGACTTTCAGTACTGCTGATAAAGCACTATTGTTTACTTTAATATATCTATAGGAGAACAGATCTAAGCATGTGTATTGGTACAGAAGAGAAATAGAAAAGGAAAAAAACAGGGGTTTGTGATGTAATGTTATATGTGTGATGGAGCTGGTATATGACATGGAAATATTATGATAGTTTGTGAAGTGAGCTAGTGTTGTGAGTCTACAAAGCAGTAGCAATTGAGTTACTACCATGGTGAGTTGAGATACTGAGAGCTTAGATGGCAGGTAGAAGAAGGTGGAGGATGATGGCTGTGTGGTATATTAATGAAAGCAGTATTATGAGAAATGGATAGAAAGAGGTGTGGTAAAGAGTGAAGAGATGTTTGCAAGCTAGTATATAGATAGTAAACACAGTAGAGAGTGGTTAGGTGATGTGCTGAAAGTTGTATGGTATGAGTTTGTGGACAGGGGAAGGTAAAGAAGCAAGTAGTGTATAGATGGGGGAGGACACCAAAAATAAATGTGTACTGATGAGAAGGATAGTCATCCAAAGTAGTAGCTATAAGTAGTTACATGAGTATCTAAAAAACACATTTACTCTCCAATTAAAGCTATGGCCATGAAGAACTTTTCAGCCATTCAGCAAAAACATAACAAAGTTTGCTGCACATCCTATATCCATCTTTATTAACAGATCTATTCTGGAAGCTTATGTTCCAACTCTCTGGAAAAAATCCTTCATTATCCCACTGCACAAAGGAGGCAGTAACATTGAACTATCTAACTATTGACCAACTGCCTTACTGTCACCACTCCAAACTCCTTGAAAAATGCATCCACTCACAAATGCTCTGCTACCTCCTAAACAATCAACTCATCACTTCCACACAGTATGGCTTTAGACCAAAACACAGTACTAACACAGCTCTATTATGCTTCACTGATACTGTAAATAAAGCTGATGACCCTGGCAAACTGGTTTCCTCTCTATTTCTTGACCTATCTAAGGCTTCCAATACTGTTCCCCATCACCTTCTCATTCAAAAGATCAATAACCTTGGAGTAAACCCTTCCACTACTAGCTGGTTCACTAGTTACCTCTCTAACAGACAGCAGGCAGTTAAATGGATAGACTTACTGACTACTTTTCTAGACACCTCAACTGTAGTTCCCCCAAGACTCCTTCTTTAGCCCCCTCTTATTTAACATATTTACCAATGACCTATATACTGCCTCTCATCAGACTACACACATGCAGTATGCAATGACTCCACAGTCATCTGTTCTTCAGATTCACTATCACATTGCCAAAAAAATCACCTAAACTGCTTTTACATCCATTGAGAGCTGGCTTGTTAATAATCATCTACTTCTTAACCCCAACAAAACCAAACATACTCTTCACCCCCAAAACATACTATCTAAACAAAAGCCAATTTACTATTGTCTCACAGAAGAACACCATAATTGAACACATTTCACACAAAAAACTACTAGGCATCATCATTGATGAACACCTTAAATGTGACCTTCATATACTTAATAGTATTAAGAAAACAAACCAGAAATGTGGAACCCTCTACTGGCACAAGCATTTTCTAGACACCCACAGTAAACGCACACTAGCTTCTACCTACCTCCTACCCTCTCTCTTATATGGAGCCCCAGTTCTCAACAATCTACAAACCTGCCTAAAATCTAAACTAGAATCTTGCTACAACAAAATTGCCAGGTTCGCCACCAATGTTAAATACTCCACTCATCAATGTATACCACTTCACAATCTCAATTGGCTTGAATTTTCACATCACCTTACCTTCATCCAGCTCAATACAGCACACAGAATCATTCATAAACCCATGGCCTGCCCTGCCTTAAATTCTATCTTCCACTCTTACAGACCATGCAGATCTCTTAGGTCTGAAAATAAACAGATTCTACAAGAGCATCGTCCCATGAAATCAGCTGGACATAACGTATACTCCTGCATTAATAAAATGTGGAACTCCCTCACTCTATCTTTAAGATCCAATCACATACACACACCCTTCAAACTCACACTTAAAGAACACCTTTCTAAATCCTTGATATGCTCCTGCTCAACCCCGTGATTAAACCCCATACCATTCCATGATACCTCCTCCTCCCTACTCTGCTACTCTTAACTTTATCTGCCTTAACCACTGTTCTATTCCCTTATTCTATCTGTCTCCTCCTCTGCTCCTATTCACCCTCCCTTCTTTTCTAAAATCAACAATCTGGACTACTTTACATCCTTAATGCAATACCTACCCTAATACTAAATGCTGTGAATAGCATAGACTTTAACTGGAAATTTCACTGTAACCATTCTATATTGTAAGCATTTGTTATAGTTATGCTACTGTTATGTTGAAATACATTAGTTACTGTTAATTGTGTATGCTTGTAACCACTTGTATAACGTGCTATTGTTTGATCACTGTATCTGTGCTGGAGCTTTTCTCCCTGGGCTTGTACTGAAATTGGGCTATTTGCAGCCCAGTTGGACTTTCCCGGTAAACAAATGACAAGTAAATAAATAATTAATAAATAAGTTTAGAAGAAAAACATGTATCAAATACACTCAAATATGACTAAAATTAGTGAGACACTATAGAGCACTGTAAAAAGTCAAATGAAAAAAGGCTAGTAAAAACAGAAGATGCTTTCAGTAGTTCTTCTTACAAGCTGATAAAACTGTATAGATCAGAGACTGCAATGAAGGCAGGAGTTACTGAACATTAGGTTTCTCAAGAAGAAGGGTTTCAAAAAAGGTAGCATTAAAAGACAGACTACTCAAAAAAGTAAGATTCATTACTATGCCAGAAAAAAATGGAAGGAACAGATGGGATTAATTTTATGAAAGTATAGCTAAGTAACTAGAATGGTGTTTAACAGCAGCATTTGTTAAATTAGTAGGAAGATCGTGTGAATACTCCAAATATGCCCATCAAAAAGCAGCCAAGCCCTATACTAGTAAAGATGCAATCATACCAGCAGAAATGGGTCTACTTTGTTCCGTTGAATCTCATTTCACTGAATTTCATTTCACCCTGACCACTTCGCTGAAAACCAGTGGCGGCTGGTGACTTCAAATCAAAGGGGGGGCTGCAGGAGACAGCTGAATAGGTGGAGTCAATGGGAAGGGGTGTGGCCAACTAGAAAGGGGAGGAGTTATGCTCAAAACCAGAAAAATTGTAACGTTAATTAAATATGCTGCCCTGGGTGCCAAACCATCATTATGAGAGTCCAATCAAGATAAAATGAAGTTTAGAAGAAAAAAAAAATATTTCAGTGTATTGGCTGCATGACATCTTACTTAATATCTAGATGGAAACAAAAAGGTTGTGAGGCATGAAAAAATAAATTACTTTTTAAATACATTACTGGAATGCCAGTCAAAATCAAGTATAAGAAAAGCAAGCAGCACTCAACTCAAACCACTTCTCCTTGCACTGCAGTTCTAATTATAATTTATATTCAGCTTTATTAAAGTACCAAGTAACATGCTGAAAGTAGCAATCTCTGTGATACCCCCCACTTGTAAAAATGTTTCTTATCCAAAAAAGACCTGCTGCCTAACAACAACTATCTACTTGTTTCATGGGGAAAACATGATCAAAGTAAAAAATGAAAAGCAAACAGGAAACAAGCTCAACATACATTGCTTAAAGGATTACTGCACAGGTTATGGACCACACATGATAGATTGACATTCTGTTTAGTTTACAGGTAAAGCCTGCAAAGTGACTGCAAGTCTCCAACAAATGTAATGAGCTTCTTAAAATAATGTAATCCTGTCCTTTATTACAAATACTGTCATATGCATTTCCATTTGTTTGTGTCTTTCAGCTTTTCCCGGTTAGGGGTCGCCACAGCGGAACTCCGGTCCGCTAATGATTGGTAGTTGATTTTTACATGCCAAGTTACCAGCCCTGACGCACAACCTTCAATGAAGGCACGCCCATTCATGCATGTCTCCACGCAGAAGACACTCTAGTTGAGAATCGAACCGGACAGCGTCTTACTGTGAGGCGACAACACTACCGTAGCACCACCACCGTGGGTTGTCATATGCATTTCAATGCCCAAGGATTATATGTTATATAGTTATGTAAGTATTCTCTGCATGGCAACAACAGAAAGGCTTTCAATGTTGGCAATTCTTTTACAGTATGCTTATTAAAGCTTACTTGCATCTTACAATCTCAGACAAGCTTACCTTATGGTCATTAAAGCATTGCTACTTAAACACAAAGCAACAGGCACTTTCTGAATAATAATAAGCATAAATCAACAGTATAAAAACATGACAGAAACCAGAACATTCTGCAAAATCAACGACAGATGAAAAGCCACTGTAGTACTTGTGTCTACCTTGGATGGGGGGATGATCTGCAAATTTACATTGCATAACTGCTCCTTGCCTTGCTTGGACACATCCAGAGTCAGTACATGGGGGAGTGGGGTGCAACAAGTATGTCACAATTTGAAATATCTCTGGCTGACTGTAATGGCCCTGACACATTTGTCATACCTCTCAACCTCAAAGCAAGGCATCTGGACAAAGCCATACGTAGAAGTGGGACAAAGGCCCAAAAATAAGGACAATTTTTAAATACTGCTCTTATAAACTTAGAAAGATAATAGAATAGTAGGTCTTGCATTAGTATGAATTTTGTGAAGGGAATGAAATCTGAAACTCAAATGTCTGTCATTATTTCCTAACTTCAGTCTTTAATAATTTGCTACTAATTTGCCAAAAAAACAGAATTTTAATAAAAATGGACCACAAATGTGATGAAAAAATAATAAAATAGCCACACAATACTGCTGGGAACCTGTCAAAGAAGGGACACTTTAATATTAGTACTGCTAACTTGAGCAGCTGACAAAATAAAATAATCTACATGCATTTCTGAAACAAAAGTAATCTATAACTCTGATTATTAGTTATTTATTAATTGTAAATCCTCCACGTTTTCTTCCAAAATTGTCATTTTGCTGAGGGATTATTAGGGGAAGAGCAACATTTTGAGCCAAAATCGGGGACAGTTGAGAGGTTTGGATATGCCTAATTCTATAGAGCAATTTATTTGCACGTACCTCTCAACCTGTTAATACAGGAAATCTGGACAAGGCCAAATATATTGGGGGAACATATAAACAGTACTAAAAATTGCTCTTGTATAAACTGAGACAGTTGATAGAATATAACAGGTCTTGCTTTAGCATGCATTTTTCTGAAGGTTATGAAGTCTGAAACTCAGTGTCTGTCATTATTTAGTGACTTAATTCCTAAATGATTTGCCAGAAAACCACAAATTTTATGAGGAACAAACCAAAAATAAGAATTAAAAATCTATTCATTTTCTGAAAATCTGGATAGTTGAGAGGTATAGTTCAGCCAGGTCTCTCTTTGAGTTTGCCGCCCTTCCCCCTCACAAAATCATGGTTGAATGGAGCCTCTCCCTGCAGCCATTCCAATAAACCATTACTTGGCTATTTCACCCCATTTACCATAAACACTAATGTGCATACTGCTTTACTTCTACGATGATTTGGACTTCATTTGAAAGTTTTATTTTGCATTTTACACCACAAACACTAAGACATCTGCTAAACAAAGCAATGCAGTTTCACAATGAAAATAGACTTGGCATTAAAACTTCTCTGCCCTTGAGACTCACATTCATTGAATCAGCATTGAAACCCACATTCAAAGAAAATACATTCTGCCAGTGGCAGATAAAGATTCACTTTGGGCTGTTTTCAAGTCATAGGCCCCTTGCACCTGAAACATACATGTGCCCTTTGATACACCTTCCTGATGGTATTAAATTATATTCCTTGTATAATACAGTACACTTGTTAGAGGGCATTTTAAATGTATTGTTTTGAACATTTTTCCAGTAAACAATGAAACAAAATACATGCACCAATAATGACAAAATTGCCCAATTCAGAACATTTCTCCAGTAAAGAATGAAACAAAATGCATGCACCAATAATGACAAAACTGCCCAATTCAGAAAATGTCCATCATAAAAGTCTACTCAAACTTCTACAGTCTGCCAGTATCAGTAAATATGCACAATCTCTGAAGAAGTCAAAGTCATCTAAATAATTCCACACTAAAGAAATCTGTAACTAATGAAGAGGTTGCTGCTAGCAAACAACTTTATATTTCATTGTTTTATCTACAAATAAAGTGCCTGTTGCCCTTGAGGAATAAATTGTCTATGTTGCATTCAAAAATGATAAGCTAGTAATATTGCAATAGGGAATGGATGGTAAACTCTTAACAGGTTCATAGTTACTATGTATCTTTGCCAAAAAGGACTGCAGCATCCACCCCCTTTACAACACAGTACAGTACAGTATCAGCAATGTATCTACCTACTATGGGAGTAGAACCCACAGCCTTCTGAATCAAAAGCAAGTTTGTGCTATTAACAATGCAAGCAGACTCAGCATAAGCAGCACTAAACTTTTGTTCCCCTGCAGCTCTCAGCGTCTTGTAAAATCTACTTTACATTCAGCTGTATCTCTGAACTTTGCAGCACAAGAAATCTGGGAAAAGCCAACATTTATTGGCGGGGGGGGGGGGCAAAAGCCCCAAAACCAGGGACACATTTTAAACATTGCTTGTATAATGTTGGAAAGTTGCTAGAATAAAATGCTGTGTTAACACCATACATTTTACTGCCAAGTATTGAACCCAGGACCCTGTGCAAAACAGTCAGAGCAACATCCCACTATGCCAAATCATCTGTTTTGTGAAAGAGAGGAAGACTAAAACTTAAATGGCTACCATTCAGTGAATGCAGTTCTCTCCATAGCTGTCAACCTCTTAGCACAAAACATCTGAACAAAGCCAATATTGGGGGAATACAGCCCACAAACATATTCAGTGAATTCAGTTCTCACCACAGCTCTCAACCTCTTAGTAAAAAAAACATGCAGACAAAGCCAGTAATGGGGGAATACAGCCCCAAACATATTCAGTGAATTCAGTTCTCACCATAGCTCTCACTCTTAACATAAAAAACCTGGACAAAGCCAATAATGGGGGAATACAGTCCCAAAAATAGGGACAAATTTCAAATACCCATGTTATAAACTTAGAAATTTGCCAGAATAAAAGGTTTTGTGTTGCCATGTACTTTCTGAGGAATATGAAGTCTGAAATTCAAATGCCTGTTATTTTTATTTATTTAACATTTCTTAACCAGGAAAGTCTGACTTGGAACAAAAGCCAATTTTCAGCAGAGGCCCAGGGAGAAATACTCCAGACATATGTCTTTGTAAGATGGGAGAATATGCAGACTCCACACAGAAGGCACCCCAGCCAAAAATCAAACCAGAGAACCTGTAGCTGCCAGGCAATAATGCTACAAGTGCATCACTGCACTATTGACTGTGTAAGGTAACACTAATACAGAAACCACAAATTTTATGAGGAATAGAACAGAACAAATATGAGGAAACAATCTGCATTTTTTTACAAATGGTGGTGGGTAGTGAATTCAGGCCCTTGCCAACTGTAACCAGGGTACAGGGTTCAAGCCTGACACACACACACACACACACACACACACACACACACACACACACACACACACACACACACACACCGTTGCTGTATAGCTCCAACATCCACTCGCTAAGCTCCTGTAAGATGTCACCGATCCCAAAGTGATGGGATGCTCATGACTGCTGTGTGTCTAATCCAGACTACTGCTGAATCAGTCTGGAGCGCTGGATGTCAAAAATACCATGCATAAGTGAAAGTCCATAATTTTTGTTTAGTTCCTTTCTTCTTTCATATAAAGCTGGAGTCTTTCTTCTTTTTTTTACAGCTGGGGGGGGGGGGGCTGCAGTCCAATAGCACGGGCCACCCCTGCTGCAAACTCAAATTACTGAAAACTCATTTCACTGAATCTCATTTCACTAAACTGCTGATAGTATATATGGCACTGTGTAGAGTACTGTAAGGCAAGTAAAATGTATATGTCCTTTTCCCCACTATAGTGTGATCTTGGAGTTAGTATATATAGTTAGGGGGGTGAGGGGTACAGTCCCCCATATTGGGGGGTGTGGGGATGTAGCCTTCCAATTAGTTTGAGTACATATTGTCTTCTGGAGAGAGTTAGTCATTGGTGTTGCAACTATGCATGTCTACTGTTTGAAATGTATTGTTTTGAAGTTTTTGGTAAAATGCAATTTAAAACAAGGAAGGGGGGCTACACCCCCCACCCCCAATGTGGAGGGGCTGTGCCCCCAACCCACTCCCTAACTATATATACTAACTCCAGGATCACACTACAGTGGGGAAAAGGGGATATACCTTTTACTTGCCTTACAGTACTCTACACAGTGCCATAAATACTAAGTTCAGTTCGCTGAAATGAGATTCAGTGAAATGAGTTTTCAGTAGTTTGTGTTTTCAGCAAAGTGGTCTGGGTGAAATGAAATTCAGTGAAATGAGAGTCAATGAAACAAAGCAGACCCACAGAAATACATGCTGCTGGCAAAGCTGTGGTAGAAAGCATATTGAGAGGCAAGTGTGAGATCCAAGTTACTATAGCAAACTGCAGCTGTCTTCAGATATTTTTATTTTTACTGGGGATCAGTGATATTTTTGAGAGCAGAACAGAATACTGAGGAAATAAAACAAAGAATGAACCAGCAAGTGGAAGGAGACTATGCTTCTCAGTCTGATCAGGATAAATAAAAATTCCACAGAAAAACTGCCAGTGAAACATTTTCCATTGCTCCAAAGGCCATGATCAAATTATAGAAAAAAGTCTCACGAGTTGACTAGAAGAATCAGGGGTAGCACAGTTTCAAACTAGTGACCAGTGTCGGAGTACCAAGGTGATCAGGAAGACACAACCACAACATGAAATTAGTGAATAAGTGAGAAAGGTATAACCCGTAAGATGCCATTTAGACATGTTAACTGTGTGTTTGCAAGAAAAAGTGAATAAAAACATAGGTATTTGATAACTGTATTAAAGTGATGAGAGAACTGTAAAGCATAAATCCCATTTTACATCATTAATGTTTAGAAGGACATTTAGTACACTTAAGAAGTAACTGTGACTAAAACTGTTTTTTTATCTTGTTAACATCTGTATAAAAGTTTCTTGTGTCAAACATATGCTGTTTTGTAATGCAGTAGTGCTATAACTATAGTCAAAGGTATTTTAAATACAGAGAGGTAGAGTTTTACCAGTGGCTGCTGCATATGCTACTGATATTAAAGGAAGAAAGTACTATCTAGTTATAATGTGCTCAGACTTTACACTGTAAAAAACAATGGAAATAATCAAGTTAGATTTAATATAACAATGTAATATTGGGTTGTTGGGGGTGGGGTATAAATGTGTACTGAGGATATTATATATAGTATTAAAATGTGATACGTACCCCCATTTTTATATAAGTGGATGACAAGATTAAAATTCTTAGTGAAGTTATAGGCAAGGGGTTTTAAGTAAATGATTTGAAAACCAAGAGAAACTTATAAAAACTGTCAGTTCTTTCCTGCATCTGCAATGTAAACAGCTTTTTTCTTTGCCACCCATTTTTACCTGAAGACAAACATAATGCAGGTGCAGGTAATTAATAATCAGAGGTCTGAACAGTGGGTTTTGAGTGAAATCTACAAGGTACAATTCAAGTAACTTTTGGAGAGTTACTTGCAATTCGATCAAAGAAACAATGTGTGTTCTGACTGAAATGTGCACGATACAAGACATTTAACACATTCTGAATGGATACTGGCAAGCAATTCAGAGAAATTAAATGAATTAGAGTGAAAATAAAGTTTGAAACTGAGGAAAGCAAGTAGTTGTTCAAGTAGTTGCCTCCCCAGATATCTTAATCATTTAATGTATTAAATATAACAGTGCATAATTTAATTATTGTCAAGGAAACCATCTTAGACTGGATTCTTACACACACTCCTCAACAAACCTACCAATCAGGTACTCTCCCTGATGATCTCAGTGACCACTCACTTACTTATGTCATTAGGCATAAAACCAACCTAGTTTTACCTACCACATACAGGACACTAAGTTCAAAAAAACATTTTAACCCTGAAGAATTTCTAGCTGTATTAATACAATGTAATTGGTCCCCACTAAAATATCTCCCTCTTAATGAAGCAGTAGAATATTTGAATTCCACATTCTTATCAATCCTAGATCTTCATGCCCCAAGTCGCATTATTAGAACCAAAACTAAAGCAGCACCATGGCTGACCAATAATACTAGGCAAAAAATGTCCCTCAGAAACAAATCTTGGGCTAAATGGCATACAACTAAGACTCTAACTGACCACCAAAACTTCAAAGAGCTTAGAAACAGTACAAAAAAAGCCATCCTACTAGACAAAAAGAACTATTATCTTCCATTACAACACACCTCCAAAAAAGAACCCAAAAAATTCTGGACCAGTATTAATAATCTCTTATCCCCAGGCCAATCTATCACACCCAACCCCCAGGGCTGTGACCCAAAGAATCCCACACAAACAGCTAATGACTTTAATTCATTCTTCACTAATACTATCCAATCTCTTGCCAGTCACCTATCACCTGACACCTCTAAGCTCCTCTTACCTACTCCAAGCCTACCTCCTTCCTTTCACTTACAACCTGTATCTACCTCCTATATCTTATCACTGCTCCAAAAACTCAAACCTACCACTCCTTCTGCAGACAAACTTCCTGCAGAATTCTTACAAATAGGTGCCAAAGCTATTGCCTATCCCATTTCTATTCTGATTAATAGACCCTTAAAGGAAGGTATTTTCCCCTCTATATGGAAGATATCACACATCATCCCACTTCACAAAGGAGGTAAATTAAATGACTTCTCTAACTTTCATCCTATAGCACTCCTATCACCTATAGCTAAAATCACAGAAAAATGTATCCATAAGCAAATTCTAAGCCACCTTCTGCATAACAACCTACTTGCAAACTGTCAACATGGATTTAGACCTTCCCACAGTACTACCACAGCCCTACTCTCCTTTACCAACTCTATCAACTATAACCGTAACAATAACAACCTATCATCCTCTATCTTTGTTGACTTATCTAAAGCTTTCGACAAAACTTCTTCTGCACATACTAAAATCTTTCTCACTTGATCCCCCTTCCTTAACTTGGTTTACATCTTACCTAGAAAACCGCCAACAGGCAGTTCTCTGGAAAAATGCACTATCCAATCTACTCCCTACATCTCTAGGTGTACCTCAAGGCTCTATCTTGGGCCCCCTTCTATTTTCCATCTTTAATGACCTCCAATTAGCTATCCCATATACCACCTGTATACAATAAGCAGATGATTCTACTATTATCTGTACCGCTAATTCACAAACTGAACTACACTCTATCACTCAAAAAGCTTTTAACATTGTTGAACAATGGTTCTCTGATCGTTGTCTACTCCTTAACCCTAAGAAAACTAAATTGCTATTGTTCTCACCTACTCGTAGATCTGCCCCACTAAACTTTACTCTCTCTTCCATTGATTGCACTCTCATCTCTCCTGAAACAACAACTAAACTATTAGGCATAACCATTGACAATAATCTCAGCTTTGAAACTCACATCAATAGCACAATAAAATTAGTTAATAAAAAAATCGGATCCCTTTATAGAATCAAACCCTTCCTTTCACCTGAAGCAAGGACCACCTTAGCCAGATCACACCTTATCTCTACACTACTATATGCCTCCCCCATATACACTAATCTCTCCAAAAACAACCTTAAGAAACTAGGAACTTCCTACCATAATATTGCTCGATTTGCAACTGGATCCTCATTTAAAACCCACCACTGCCTGAACCTAAGAAAACTAGGCTGGTTGGGACTTCAGAACCAACTCACACTTCAGCAGCTCTTAATAGCTCACAAAATCCTTTACCAACCAACTAAAACACCTATACTCTCTAGCCTCATTTCACCTTACAATAACCTGAAACATCTACGTTCTTCCAACAAACTAATGATTAATACAACCAAACCCAATAACTTTGCAGGTGATTGTCTTTTTTCCAACTCAGTCGGCAAAATGTGGAACAAATTACCCTCTGTTATCCTGTCTTTGTCCTCCCTTCCACTTTTCAAAAAGCAGCTGAAAACTCATCTCAATAATCACTGGCTTTGCTCCTGTACCAACCCAGATTAACTTCCTTTTTTACCTCCCTGTCCTCTCTTCCTCCTAAATTCCTGCAAACTCTGCTCCTTATAGCCTTGTTAGCTCTCCCTTAATGACATGCACACAGTCTTATGAAATACTCCTTGGAAAAAAAAAAAAAAAAATCTATAAGTTTTCTTTCTCAAGACATTTGCCTATTTTACTTTATATTTACCATGACTTTTTATGTAATATGTGTATTAATTAGCCCTCATTTTATGCCTTACTATTTGAATTGTCTATCTCACATAATGTGTTTAATTACTGGAGCTTTTCTCCCCGGGCCTCTACTGAAAATGGACATATATCCAGCTAGACTAGCCCGGTCAACAAATGTAAAATAAATAAAAATAAAATAAATTTATTTAATGCCAGCCAGCATAGTTTTTCTTAATGCTAAATGGTGATGTTTACTGAAACCATGCAAGTTAGTTTTCACCTCCAGGAGGAGAATAGGGATAAGATAAGAAGAGATAGTAACATATGTAAGTGGGAATACATGTTCTAATATGTGCAATAGCATGGCTAACTGTAACTTCAGTTTAGTTATTACTTGAGGGTGTCACTGATTTCAGACAGCTGTTCCTATTTACAGTGGGAGACAACATTTTTATTAAGTGTATGTAATTATGTGCATATGCTTTCTATTAAAATGGGATTTAAAAATTATATATATTTAAAAAAATGTGTGTGTGTGTGTGTGTGTGTGTATATGTGTGTGTGTATATCTATGTAAAAATACACCAATTACCATAATGCTGAGTTGTGAAACAGTGAGACAGAAACAACGAAAGTTTATATTCATGAACATCTGGATCATCGTGAATTTTCCCCTGGTAAGTAAACAATTGACCAAGAAAACTTAGCAAATAAAATCCACCCAAATTAGGGGGGGGGCTATCCCCCACCCCCCAAATAAATATACCAACCCCAATATTGCACTATGGTGGAGAAAAGGGCAAAGTTCACCACATTGGCCAACTGACTCCTTTCCCAGCAAAAATGTACGACTATCTGGATGTTCATGAATGTAAACTTTCCTTGTTTCCATCTCACTGTTTTGCAAGTCCACGGTATGGCATAATTCATTATTTTGACATAGATCTGTGTATGTATATATATATATATATATATATATATATATATATATATATATATAAATATATATAAAAATATATATAAATATATATATATATATATATATATATATATATATATATATATATATATATACATATACACACACACACACACACACACACACACACACACACACACATACACACGCAGACACACACAGACACCTACCCTTACTATATGCAGGGGGGCAAGCCCTCTTGCACCCCCCATGTGGGGGGCTGTGCCACCCACACCCCCCCACTTAAATATACTAACTCCAAGGTCGCACTACATACACACACACACAAAACACCACCACACTAACAACATTCCCCTCGCACACACACATCACTATAACTAAACACACTAACACACACCACAGCCCCTGCCTAAAGCCCTTAAACAATAACACTTACCTGAATCCATGAACACAGTGCAACACCAGAACCGCTAATTCAACATCTCCGATATGCGAGATTTTGAATTTCGCGCTTTTGGTCTTTTGAGGTTTTTGGCTTTCCACTTTATGGGCTTAAGATTCTGAAATTTGATATTTCAGGATTTCTAGCTTATAAAGTGTTTCCATATAGATATATACATATATATTATAATATATATATATATATATATATATATATATATATATATATATATATATAATATATATATGTGTGTGTGTGTGTGTGTGTGTGTGTGTGTTTCTTGAGTATTTTTATTGAAGCAAAAAGTCTGGGAAAATGTTTCATGGGTTTAAACAGAAAAAAGAAGAAGCCAATGCTACAAAATCAGCATGCCATTCAAGTGGTATACATGTAAGCTGCAAGATAGAAAAGTGCACTCAAAAAACCTGCTATGTACATGTGGGAATAAGATTTTTTTAATATTGCTGTTTTGTCAATATTAACATGGAACTTAAATGGCCTTACATGTACAGGCAAAAAGCAGGGAGTACTGAATTAGATTAAGAAGTGTAATATGCAAATAAGCAATGTTAAAATAGCTGTTTATGGACAGAAATAGGCATATACAATTGACAAAGAGAATATTTCAGTGTGGATAGCCATTAAAATACCAGGAACAAAAGAAACGGAGTAATAATGCTGTTTACAAGATAGACATCCTGTATTGATAGAAGATGAAAAAAAGGGCTAATATTGGTAGATTTGAGAAAGTAAAGAGGTTATCGTCAGGGGAGGATGATTACATTTATTTGTATTTATATTCCACCTAGAACTGCTATTATAGACCATAAGAGAGTTTTTAGAAATAATACACTTTCACCAGTGATTATTATATATGGACTGGGAAAGGAAGCTGATTTGCAATACCAGAAATGTATCGGGGGACCTAAAAGGGAAAATATAACAAAAAAGGGAGATTTTTGAAGAAGTATTTGAGAATATTTGATACAGAAGATGTGAAATCAGTAGCACGGGCACAGACATAATGAATGTATTATTCTTCAAGGTACAATATCTACGTTAGAATGGAAAGATATTATATTTATCATGAAATTGCATATGCCTGCCTTTGCTGGATATAGGTTTTTAACATCCCCCACCCTCCAAAATAGTTGTCCTTGCACTCTAAGGGCCACTTACTAAGTTGGCCACTGCCCTTTCTCTTGACCAGTACCACTTACTAAGTTGGCCACTGTCTTTTCTCTTGACTAGTAGATTACACTCTATATGCCAGTTATTTAGTCTTCCTGGCTGACAGGTTTCTCTATTTGGAGAATTAAAGAAAAACTGTTCAACATTGTACCTCTCTGCAAATTGCTCTGTATTGACTATAAACTGATTACTGTCTGTTATAAATATGACCTGAGGGTGGAAGCCTGCTTTGCTCCCCTTCTATAATTTCCCACCCACCCACTCTTAATCTACTATTATACTTCCTACACACATTATACCTCTGACTTCTATTCCCTAGCCCTCCCAACCCCCCTTACTACTATTATGCACACACACACACACACACACACACACACACACACACACACACACACACACACACACACACACACACACACACACACACACACACGCACACACGCACACGCACACGCACACACACACACACACACACACACACACACACACACACACACACACACACACATTTCTTTTTAACTAATTCCCAACTTTCATTTAATCTTTTGGTAATATTCCCAACCACCTTTTTTTCCATCCCATACTGCTTTGCACTGGATCCACTCACAGTTACACCTATCACTAACAGTACCTATTCTACACTGCATCTTCTACCTTTCCCAAATAAATCCTCATGTCTTCCTATTTTGCCTATATTCTCATACTCTAGCCTTTTAAACCCCCCTAGTCCTTACATTCCAGAGTGGATAGTAGGACAAACTAAATCTCGTCTTTCATTGAAAATGCGTCTTTTCTACCTACCCTCGATCAGATTTCAGACTCCACCACCACTAAATATCCATCCACCCTGCAGCTTCTTTTTCCTTCCTGATCTCTACTTCCCAACTACCTGCCAACTATAATGTACAGATTCCTTTACTTAATCACACTACTACTCAGCTTATCCTCTATTCTTCTCCTGTTACTGGGTCATCTTTCATCCTACCATGACTCTATAATAGCTCTCAAAATATCTCCAGCTGTGTCCCAACTACCTATTCATACTTCCTCCCTACACTTTTCATATATTGAACCAAACCTATTATTGAAGCCCCTTACCAATACTCCAAATACAGACTGGTTAACTCCATTTCAACTCAAAACCAAAACAAAATTAAGTAGAAAATTACTCTCCAAAAGAAAAAGTATCAATAATTACTCAATATACTAAAATCCTTTTTGGAAGACTTCCACACATTACTCTAACCCTAGGCAACCCCAACCCCTGTCATCTAACTTTTTCTGGTATAAATGTTGAAGCATGAGAAATAAAATTGCTGAACTACATGCCTGGATTACCCAAGATAAGCCTGATATTTCACTGTAACCGAAATGTGGCTTAAACCCAGCATAAACAACTCTGAAACTACATCTCCCAACTATACTATTATCCATAATGAATGTATAAAGATGAAAAGGCATGGCATTGCTTTAATACTTCCCAACAACTACCACATTCCCCCTTACAAAATTCAGTTCAACAGAGCTTATTACTTTCCAAAAATTAAACAATTATAAACTATGTATTAGTGTTCTTTACATCTCTCCTGGTGACAATACAGCTATACTGGAATATATCCTATACTGGATATCCATAACAATTCCACAAGAAATAATAGTACTAGGTGATGTCAATGTCAATTGGTTGGACATAACTCTAACTCCCCTACATCTAGCATGAACTTATTGGTATTCCACACCTAATTAATACCCCCACGGATTACGGCAAGATATGAAATTCCCTATTAGACTATATCCTAGTATCAGATCCTAACAACTACACCATCTCAGGTACAATGACTGACTGTGTTAGCGATCATCTTCCAATCTATATTATCAGGCATCTCATACACCCACTTAAACAACATGTTTATAAAACAAAAATAAAGGTGTATGAATTTTTATCAGGGGAATAAAAGTGTTTGAATTTTTTATCTTTGACATTCCGAGTTGATAAATAAAGGTGTTAGAATCTTTACCATAGTATGATGGCACAACAAACCCCCAAAGTAAGGAGAAACAGGAGGAGCAGGAGGCATATGGACATAAGAAAGAAAAACAGATATAATATGGTGCAATATGAAAGCAAAACTCATTAATACAAAAAGAGCAGCACCGAAGATATTTGAAGAGAAATACTAGCAAAAAGGCATCAAGACATGGAAAATTTAAAAATACAAAAAAATAAGAAAACAGAGAGGAAAGGTAAAAAGAAGATTAGTAATGGAGAAGTTAAAGAAACAGAAACTGAGGTTATGGATTATCTTCAAACTGAAGGATTTAGTCTAAAAAATCTAACTCAGATAATATCACAGCAAGACAGAGCAATGGATCCCCAAATTAAGGAGAAACCAGTGGAGCGGGAAACGTCTGATCAGTTGCCATATGAAGATACTTTGGAGCCTTCTGCAGGAAAGCAGTAAAAACATTCAGTTGGAGATGCACAGCAAGGGAAGGAACAGGAAATGGTGGAACTCTGATGCAGTCAATGTTGTAGAGTGATAGGCCAGTAAGTTCCCATATGAAAGAGCAATGGCTGACACAGGATGCCCGCAGGAAATGGAGAACAAAGAATGTGTCCTCAATTTAGTAGAAAATTATGTAAAAGAAGAGTTGCTTGATTTAATATAGATGGGCAGACATATTAAGATCAATGAAAGAAATATTCTACAGGAAATCAATAAAACCCAGAAAGCTAGAAATTTGATAAAACAAATGAACAGAGTAATTAGGACTGTCCATAGAGATTCATGCGATATAACAGAAGTAAATATGATATATTACTGTGCAGCTAAATTAGTAACAGGTAAAGTCTTACCACGAAAATACAGTGTAGTAAGGGAATGGAAGGGGAGAAATCAAATGCCATTATGGAAGTATCAAATAGAAAAAGACAAGAAATGTCACTGTTAAGAGTATAGAAGAGTGAACAGATCAACAAAAATACTCAGAAAGATAGAAGTGATAAAAGCAATGTGCATTATCAGAACAGATCAGGATCTATCATGCACTATCACAAATAATAAACTAAAACTATCAGCACAGGCAGAAAAACTTAGAAGATATGCACATAAATATAAAGGAAAAGTACTATTGATGACCCAAAAAAGTTTTATAGAGAAAAAGGAATTGAAACACCACCAAAAAAAGAAGAAGTAGATACATGTTGCAGAAATATCTATGAAGATCCTGTGGAACATAACAAAAATGGATAGACGTAAAATAAAGAATAAGACGTTCAAACATAGGATATGAAACTTAATGAAGTAATGGCCAGAGAGACTGAAACAAAGTTAAGAAAAGCTCCTGACTGGAAAACTCCAGGCTCAGATGCAGTACCTGACTTCTGGCTAAAAGTATTAACATCTTTACATGAAGATTTAGCCATGAGTAAGAACTACTTATATGTGTACTCTGAACAGACACCAGTCTGGTTAACAACAGGAAAATCAATACTCCTACATAACAGTGAACCTGCAAGCTGTCCTAACTATAGACCAATAACTTGCCTTACAATGACATGTAAACTACACACTGGAATTGATGCTGACAGAGTTTATAGTCACTTACAAAAAAAATCAATTATGGTGTGACGATTGGAGAGAGATGGGCGAAGGCTGCCAGCCTAGTCAAATAGAATTTGATATATAATTCTGGCATTTGTAAATAAATGTAAAATACAGTCATGTTTTCTTGAGTGTAAAAGAATATTGTGAAATGTGGAACTGCAAAATATGTGACAACATTGCACTCTACTGGCCCAGTGAAGCATGTTGTGATCCTTTCATATTAGAATTTGGCTCCAGTGCGGCTGGATGAAGGTTTCAGGCCCATTGTTTTAAGGCTAAAGTTTATGACCAGAATTTAGATGTGGAAGGTGCTTTATTGCTCTAGTTTCTGTTAGAATATACATGTGAAATGTCTTCTATTGTTGTAAGTTTCTGTGCAGGTGTTAGATTGCTAAATGATGCAGTTTGTTTGCCTTGGAAAACCTAAGTGTCAAAAATGATGTAATTTGGGGAAGGACCCAGCAAACATGTTAGTTAGTAATGTTTAAAATACTATTTCTCACAAGAGACTAAAAGCATTTTGACTTTGGACATCCTACTTATCAGCACTCTGCCTTATGCTCACATGTAAGTTTTAGCACTGTGATTTCTTGTAGTAATAGTTAAAGCTAGTAAAGATTAATTAGGTATTTTTCTTTGAAATCAGACCTGTCCTACTGTATTATTTTAAGTTTCTGTGTGATCTCTGAACTCTTAGATATCTCTGTGGTGTAGTAGTTTTGTCTTGTGTTTTAATTATTTATTATTAAATATTTTTAAAACCTTCTACCTGTGGCTGTTTTGTATAAAGATAAGCTCTAGAGTACATTGCATATTTATAGAGGTTATTTTAATAGGCCACTCTAAAGTAAGCCTTGACTGTTAGTCATACTACCATTGGATATTAATATTGCACAGTAATAATTGGACACCCTTTTAAGGGCCTTTTAGTAGCTGATATTAACTGGGTGGTGGCAGTAATTACTACCATATAGTCTGGATAAAGGGGCACAGCTGTAGAATCTGTGTCAGCCTTTCCCAGGAGTGTCTGCAAAGTTGTATAAATACTTATCTCAAAGTGTGTGTGTGTTATGTCAGCTACTTGGCAGGGACACGAAGCACTGGTTGGACAGAGAGGGTACTGGAGGTTTTAGCTTGCCCAGTTAGGCTGAGACCTGGATCCTATAGCTGTGCCAGTGGGGAGTCTTATTGGGAACCTGGTGAGCAAGGGAGCAACCAGCCCCAGACTGACTGTGATCTCTGTGTGCACTTAAGGGCAATTGTACTTTACTGTGTGTATTAGTTATCCTTTTCTCTTCTTGGAGATGACATCCCTGGTGTTAGTGGTGAGGACTGAGTCTCCTTGATTGCTGGGCTAGAGCACGATTGTCACAAGTGGTGGCAGTGGTGGGATCTACTTCATACACCAATTGGCTTGTAGTGGTGTGGGTAGAGCGAATTCCTCTAGCTTATGTACAGTGATCTCTAAAAGTGTTTTGTACTCTAAAACAGCCACACAGTGTATATTAGAGTTCAGATCACAATTATTTTATTTCTTTTGTTAGCTTAGTGTTACCGTTCAATGAAGAAGCTTTTGACTGTAATTGAAACTACTTTGCTGCTTCACTATTTTGGATTTTCAGGATTTCTGCTATTGTTGGTTGGAGAACAGGTTCCCAAGACACTGAAGGAACTGGCGTTCATTGATTTTGTTCGTTAGCTTAGTGTTAGGGTGAGCAGGCAGCATGTCAGTGGAAGAGTATGGAAAGCTGACAAGGAGCCAGCTGGCGGAGATGTGCCAGGGTAAGGGACTGGTGCATAGAAACCTGACTAAAGCAGACCTGATTGCAGCCTTGGTTACAGCTTTATCAGAAAACAGCAACCTGGAGAACAATCAGACTGACAGAGGAGATACAATATCCTCGGAGAATGGACAGCTCAACCTTTCTTCAGTGGACTTAAAAATCCAGCTGGAGCTAAAGAGACTTGTGTTGGAGGCCAGGCGTATGGAACTAGAAGCAGCCGAGGAAATGAGGAGTCTACAAGCTGAGGAAAATTAATGGCAGAGGAGGTATGAGAGGGAAATGCTGACTCTTCACCAGAGTCATGGAGGTAATGGGGAAGGGAGTAACCGGACCCCAGAAGCATAAAAGGTCAGTAAATTTCTTCTACAGTTTAAAGAGGGGGATAATTTTGATAGATTCATTCATATGTTTGAGTGGGTATGTAAACAGTATGAAGTTGACCAAGGGCTCTGGGTACGGTTCCTGACCCCCTTACTCCATGGTAAAGCTGTAACTTCTTTAGCAAAAATGCATGACACTGACTGTTTTGATTACACTGCTGTAAAAAGACATTTATTAGAATGTTTTAAGTTAACACCTGAAATGTATATGAAAACAATTTGTGAGTATAGACGCAAGACAGATGAAAATGTATGTGAATATGTTGTTGAACTGAGCACTTATTTTTATAGCTGGGTGAGTGGATGTCAGGTCACCACTTTTGAAGGGCTGGCAGACCTTTTGGTAAGGGAACAAGCCCTTAGCACTTTGACTGAGGACATAAGGATCTGGTTAGCTGAAAGACAGTGTGCTACTTCAGAGGAGTTGGGGAAGAAGGGAGACCTATACCTAGCAAGCAGGGCAGCCCTGCACAGGAAATGGACCCCCAGTACTGCTCATGGGACTAAAGGAACTCATGGTGGGCAGTACAGCCTGCCCCAACAGAATCCACCAGTATCAGGGGAAGCCACTAGTCCAGGTACACATCCAGGAGCTAGGGTTAAATGTTTCGAATGCAACCAGTGGGCCCATGTGGCATACAGATGTCCACGGAGGCAAGGTGGGGAACCAATGGTGAGGGAGCCAGTAAGTGGTAAAGACAAAATGCCAATAGTAGGTTGTCTTGAGACAACAGGGGTATGGAACTATCATCCTGTAGATGTCCTGAGAGGGAAGGATTTGGATGAGGCAGTACTATGTACTTATGCAGTTACATGCAGTGAGGCTAGGAGACAAGCATGTGGGTCTGGTAGCCTGGGGAAGACCCAGACAGACTGCACACTTGCAGCCAGGACTGCTGAGGTGGTTACTTCAGGGAGTGATCTGTGCTGTAGCAGTGAGACTGAATGTGAGCCACAGCTGCTTGTGGATACTGATGTTCCCTTGGACAGGGAAACTGCAAAGGTAGAGGTGAGTAGTAATACCCAGGCTGACAGTGAGGCACCGCTGTCAGAGGATGCCAGACTTCCTGTGGAAGTGGAGCTGGGAAGGGTTACAAGGAGAGACTTTAGACAGGCTCAGCTCTCAGACCCTACATTGCAAGACCTGAGGCAGGTAGCTAGGGAGGCACCTGATTCTCAAGGGAAGGGGGAATCTGTATACTGGAACAAAGGGTTACTGTACAGAGAGTGGACCCCTGAGGGAGGGCTAGAAGGTAAGAGAGTACAGCAGTTTGTAGTGCCTAGAGCTTACCGTCTGGCGCTTCTAGCCATATCCCATGATATTCCCTTTGCAGGTCATATGGGCATAAAACGTACAAAGAGGCATGTTATGCAAAACTTCTATTGGCCTGGAATTTCCAGAGATGTCACAGGGTACTGTAGGACCTGTGAGCAGTGCCAAAAGTAGGCAAGGCAGGAGACAAGGTGAGAGCTCCTTTGATACCTTTGCCTGTAATTCAGGAGCCATTTCAGAGGGCAGCTATGGATATTGTGTGTCCTCTGAGTACCCCAAGTTCCACAGGGAAAAGTATATCCTATTGATTGTAGATTATGCTACACGATACCCTGAGGCAGTGGCTTTGTCCTCCATTGAGGCCGAGAAGGTGGCAAATTGTTTGCTACAGATTTTCAGCAGGATAGGTTTCCCAAAGGAAATACTGTCTGACAGAGGTGCCAATTTTATGTCAGACCTGCTGGCTTGTCTGTGGAAGTCCTGTGGGGTGAAGCACATGAAGACCACCCCCTACCATCCCTAGACTAATGGTCTTGTTGAGAGTTTAACTCTACAATCAAGTCCATGCTGCGGGAATTTGCAGATCAGTTTAAGAGGGAGTGGGACAAATATTTGACCCATCTGTTGTCTGCTTACAGAGAGGTTCCCCAGCAATCCACAGGTTTTTCACCCTTTGAGTTGATGTATGGGCATAGGGTGAGGGGACCTCTAGATTTAATTTGAGATGAATGGGAAGGTGAGTGTGAGTCTCACAAGGAGTCTGCTGTGGCATATGTCCTGAACCTCAGGATAAGGCTCAGGGAACTCATAGGCCTGGCCCAGGAGAACCTGGCAGAAGCCCAACAACAGAAAAAGGTGTGGTATGACAGGAATGCTCGAGCTACAGAGAATGCTGTAGGGCAGCAGGTGATGGTTCTCATTCCTGTCAGAAACAACAAGTTGCAAGCAGCTTGGGAGGGACCCTACAAGGTGATAAGAAAGGTAAGTAATGTTAACTACATGGTGGACGTGCTAGGCAGATGGCAGGGGCACAAACTGTACCATGTAAACATGATGAAACCTTACCATGATAGGGAGGCCCTTGAGCATTTGCAGTGGATTGCAGGAGGAGTCTGAGGGAAATCTGGGGACTGATCTCCTCAGTGAGGCTCAGGCTGACATCTCGGTGGAAGGGGTAGCAATGTCCCAGCAGCTATCTCCTACCCAGGCTCGAGAAATCTGAGCAGTGTTGCAGGAGTTTGGGGGCATATTCACCGGAAAACCAGGGAGTACCAGGTGGATACTGGACCCCAAAGGTCTATCAGGCAGCCCCCTTATAGGGTGCCTGAGAGAGTCAAACAGACTCTGAGGGCGGAGGTACAGGAGATGTTGGAACTAGGGGCAAATCAAGATTCCAACAGTCCCTGGGCCTCACCAGTGGTACTGGTGCCAAAGAAGGATGGCAGCATCAGGTTCTTTGTGGATTACAGGAAATTAAATAGTCACACAGAGTCAGATGCTTACCCCATGCCTAGGACAGATGAGGCCCTAGAGCAGCTGGGTGGGGCTAAGTATCTTACAACCATTGATCTTACCAAGGGTTACTGGCAGGTGCCTTTGACTCCCAGTGCTAGAGGGAAGTCAACCTTTGTGACTCCTTTTGACTTGTATGAGTTCACAAAGATGCCCTTTGGGATGGAGAATGCCTCAGCAACTTTCCAGAGGCTGGTAGATTATATCTTAGCAGGAGCAGGAGGGTTTGCCCTTGCTTACATGGATGATATTGCTATCTACAGCCATTCCTGGAAAGAGCACCTTCAGCATGTCAGGGAGGTGCTGGGCAGACTACAGAGGGCAGGGTTGACCATTAAGCCGAGCAAATGTCAGGTGGGTATGGCAGAAGTCTCCTACCTAGGACATAGAGTGGAGAGTGGTAAGATAAAGACAGAACCTGCCAAAATGGAAGCTATTCAGGCATGGCCTGCACCTGTTACCAAAAAGCAGGTGAGGGCATTCTTAGGGACAGCAGGGTACTACAGAAAGTTCGTTCCCAGTTACAGTATCACAGCTGCTCCCCTTACAGACCTGACAAGGAAGAACATGCCAGATAAGGTAGTGTGGACCCCAGCATGTGAGCAGGCATTTCAGAAGCTTAAAGAAGCTTTGGGAGGACCCCCTGTGTTAGCCAGTCCAGACTACAGAAAATACTTTTTTGTGCAGGTGGATGCTGCAAACTATAGGGTGGGGGCTGAACTTGGCCAGATTTCTTCAGAGGGAGAAGAGCTCCCAGTGGTTTATCTCAGTCATAGGCTTCAACCCATGGAGGAATGCTATGCAGTGGTAGAAAAGGAATACCTAGCCATAGTGAGGGCATTACAAAAACTTCAGCCTTATCCGTATGGAAGAAAATTCACTGTGCTGACAGATCACAACCCTCTAACATGGTTAAATAGAGCCAGTCACCAAAATGCCAAGTTGCTAAGATGGAGTCTGGGGTTGCAAACATATGATATGTCAGTGCAGCACCGCAGTGGGAGTAGCAATGCCAATGCAGATGGGCTCTCAAAACAGGGAATGGGGTGAGGTACACCCAGATAGACCTGACACTCTCAAGCGATGTTTCTTAAGGGGCACTTGAAAAACTTGCTTGAGTTGCCCAGGGGGGAAGAGATGTGATGATTGGGGAGAGATGGGCGAAGACTGCCAGCCTAGTCAAACAGAATTTGATATATAATTCTGGCATTTGTAAATAAATGTAAAATACAGGCATGTTTTCTTGAGTGTAAAAGAATATTGTGAAATGTGGAACTGCAAAATATGTGACAACATTGCACTCTACTGTACCAGTGAAGCATGTTATGATCCTTTCATATTAGAATTCGGCTCCAGTGCGGCTGGATGAAGGTTTCAGGCCCATTGTTTTAAGGCTAAAGTTTATGACCAGAATTTAGATGTGGAAGGTGCTTTATTGCTCTAGTTTCTGTTAGAATATACAAGTGAAATGAGTTCTGTTGTTGTACGTTTCTGTGCAGGTGTTAGATTGCTAAATAATGCAGTTTGTTTGCCTGGGAATATCTAAGTGTCAAAAATAATGTAATTTGGGGAGGGACCCAGCAAACATGTTTGTTAGTAATGTTTAAAATACTATTTCTCACAACAGACTAAAAGCATTTTGACTTTGGACACCCTACTTATCAGCACTTTGCCTTATGCTCACATGTAAGTTTTAGGACTGTGATTTCTTGTAGTAATAGTTAAAGCTAGTAAAGATTAATTAGGTATTTTTCTTTGAAATCAGACCTGTCCTACTGTATTATTTTAAGTTTCTGTGTGATCTCTGAACTCTTAGATATCTCTGTGGTGTAGTAGTTTTGTCTTGTGTTTTAATTATTTATTATTAAATCATTTTAAAACCTTCTACCTGTGGCTGTTTTGTGTAGAGATAAGCTCTAGAGTACATTGCATATTTATAGAGGTTATTGTAATAGGCCACTCTAAAGTAAGCCTTGACTGTTAGTCATGCTACTATTGAATATTAATATTGTACAGTAATAACTGGACACCCTTCTAAGGGCCTTTAAGTAGTAATATTATTAACTGGGTGGTGGCAGTAATTACTACTGTATAGTCTGGGTAAAGGGGCACCGTTGTAGAATCTGTGTCAGCCTTTCCCAGGAGTGTCTGCAAATTTCTATAAATACTTATCTCAAAGTGTGTGTGTGTTGTGTCGGCTACTTGGCAGGGACACGAAGCACTGGTTGGACATTGAGGGTACTGGAGGTTTTAGCTTGCCCAGTTAGGCTGAGACCTGCACCCTATAGCTGTGCCAGTGGGGAGACTTATTGGGGACCTGGTGAGCAAGGGAGCAACCAGCCCCAGACTGACTGTGATCTCTGTGTGCACTTAAGGCAAATTGTACTTTACTGTGTGTATTAGTTATCCTTTTTTCTTCTTGGAGATGACCTCCCTGGTGATAGTGGCGAGGATTGAGGCTCCTTGATTGCTCGGCCAGGGCACTGTCGTCACACATGGCAACAGAACAAAAGGATAATAAAAGAAAGTCATATAGAACAAAGGAACATTTGTTGTTAAATAAAGTCATAATGGAAGACTTTAAGAAAGGGGAAGAATCTGAGTATGGCATGGATAGACTACAAAAAAGCATTTGACAGTATCCCACATTCATGAATAAAAGTGTGGTTAAAAATTTATAAGATACACCCTAAATTTATCGATTGCATTACAGCAATCAATAAACAGTGGCACACCACATTGCAGTTAAGCCATGATAAAGGACAATTTATTATTCCAGGGATAAAAATTCAAAGGGGGATATTCCAGGGTGAGTCTCTGTCACCCCTGCTCTTTTGTCTTGTCCTTAACCCATTAAGTTGTCTAACTAACAGGTTAGGCCATGGCTACAATTTGGCACCCAGAAAACAACAAAGTGTAAACACTTCTCATCTTCTTTTTGTAAATGATTTAAAATTGCATAGTTCATCAGTTAAGGAACTGAAAGCACAACTGAAGGGGTCCAAACATTTTCAGATTATATAATAATGTCATTTGGTCTTGATAAATATCATGAACTTATTTGTTTTTTCACACCTAATTAACAGCCCCACACATTATAGCAAGATATGAAATTCACTACTAGACTAGATCCTAGTATCAGACCTGAGCAAATACACCATCTCAGGTACAATGTCTGACTGTGTTAGTAATCATCTCCCAATGTATACAATCAGGCATCTCACACATCCACTTAAGCAGTATGTTTATAAAACAAAACAAAGGTGTTTGAATTTTTATCAGGGATATAAAGGTGTTGGAATTTTTATCACGGGCATTCTGAGTTGCTTAATAAAGGTGTTTGAATTTTTATCTGGGTTCTGGTTCCACAGTGTGGTTGCTACAAAAAAACAATGTTTTTCATCTGATTAATGTTCATAAAACAACATGCAACCTTTCCAAGTTAAAGCCAGAAATGTTCATTGCTAACCTATTATCTATTAACTGGAAATTCTAAAAAATGCTCCCCTTAAATGAAACTGTAAATGAATTCAGTACAACTTTTCCTGAATATCCTAAATAGCCTTGTGCCTCCTAGAAGGAAGAGACAAAAACAAATACTGCAATTTGACTATCCAAAAACAGAAGAATGCTAATGCAAGATAGAGAAAAAGCATGGAATGAATGGCAAAAATATGAAATACCATGTTGTTTTTCTTTTGGCTTTTCCTGGTTAGGGGTCGCCACAGCGGAACTCCCATCCGCTAATGATTGGCTATCGATTTTTATGGTGGCGAGGTGCCAGCCTGACGCCCAACCTTCAACAAAGGCACATCCATTCACGCATGTCTTTTGAATGCCACTCGACCGGGGGAGGACATGCAGACTCCACAGAGAAGGCATTCCAGCCGAGAATTGAACAGGAGAATCTCTTGCTGTGAGGCAACAATGCTACCGCTGCACCACCGCGGCTTCTAAAAAATATGAAATACCATAACATCTTGAAAACTTCACAATGCTTTGCAATCGTACTTAAAAGCAAATTAATGAAGACAAAAAATATACCATAATAACTTTCAGAAAAACACAACCCTAAAAAATTCTGGACAGCCATTAAATAAATCTTGCATCCAGACATCAACTCAACCCTAACCCCTCTCTCAGTCACTCATCACTCAAAACCGAAATGCAATTCAACTCTTATTTCATGAAGTATTTCTGATAATGCCTTTCACACATTTAGGCCAGCTACTTCACAGGTAGAGACTAAAGGTGGAGATGTTTCTATCTGCATCAAAAATAAATATACTTCAAGGCTGGTCAAACAGAACAATGTACTAGAGCTGCTCCATGTTCAAATCACCATAAGTAAAATCCAATGTCACTTCTTTGGAAGCTATAGGTCCCTCCTATGACCCAGAAAACCCATACCATGTATTTAAACATATTAGAAACACTGACCATCCACCACTACCATATTCATGGGTAACTTCAATTACTCCATTATTAACTGGGAATCATATACAACACCAAACATATGTGCACAGAGATTCATGGATTTTGTAAACACAACTCCCTGAACCAGATAGTCAATACACCAACCAGGAGTGCAACCATACTGGATCTGGTCCTCACTAATATGGGAGACTGCTGCATACCCCCTACTGTAATGCCTTCCCAGGTAAGGTCAGACCACAAAATGGTCTCCTTTAAAGTAACAATAAAACCACCTGGCCCACCAGCTAAACCTGGAATATTCAGGAACTATTCTAAGGCTAACCTCCTGCTACTAAGCGAGAACCTGGCAAAAATTCAAGCCCCCATAAACTCTGAGAACACTTCTGCCTATGCAGAACTGGTCACAGAAACCCGGTGGAAGCATGTTAATAGCTGCATAGAGGCAGCTGCAGCCACCAGGAAGAAGTATAGAACTAACTCAAAAAACAAGTCACCCTGGTGGAATCATAAAATCAATCGGCTGTACAACAGCAGGAAGAAAATCATGGCAAAAATTAGGAGGTGCAGCACTCAGCAGGATAAAAGCACTCTCATCAAACTAAACAAACAACTCAGAAGACAAAGTCTATCAAAGCCAAATTTGAGGTAAGTTTGGCAACCCAGGCCAAGGACAACCACAAAGCAATCTTTAGCTATGTCCACAACCTCAAAGATGGTACACAATTGTGTGCAGAGCTCACTGTAAATGGAGCCACCTATACTGAGCCAGAAGATATAGCAAACCTCCTGGCTGATAAATTCAACTCCGACTTTACTCCTCTCTCCCCCTCAACCTTCCCTCAGTAAATATCAAATATAACTTCCCCTACTATCACTAGGGAACAGGTCCTTAATGCTCTTTCTAAGACCAAGAACACTACATCAATGGGCCCAGACAATATCCCAAGATACCTTCTAAATAGCATGAAACATGACCTATCAGGGCATCTGGAATTACTATTTAACTGTAGCCTCCAATCAGGCTTCATGACTCATGAATGGAGAAAGGCAACAGTCATCCCTCTGCACAAAGGTGGGCTATCTACAGACCCATAAGTCTCATAAGACCATAAGACCCATAAGTCGTATATGTAAAGCCATGGAAAGAATTATCATGGAGGTGATCAGGCAAAATTGTTCACACAGCCTACCTTGACCTGGCCAAGGCATTTGACACAATACTCCACTAGGGCATTGTTGACAAACTCAAGACGTTAGGTACAAATCCGTATGCCACCCAGTGGATAGCCAACTGGCTCACAGACAGGACTCATGAAGTTAGAATTGGGGAGTTCACCTCTACAAAGAGGCCAGTCACAAGTGAAGTCCCTCAGGGATCAGTCCTTGGACCACTACTTTTTGGCATTTACTTCTCAAAAGTCAAGGCCAATGTCAGTGGTCTCTGGCTGACTACATTTGCAGATGATTGCAAATTAGGAGCCATCATTGAATCTTACACTGACACAAATGTTCTCCAGGAGGGGCTGACACAGACAAACAACTGGTCTCAGAGCCATGGACTAAAACTAAATGCCAAGAAATGCATAATAGTATCCTTTGAGAAGTCATCCATCCCTGGTAACAATCATATTGACAACACACCCCTTAGAATTGACCCAGTATTCAGAGACTTAGGGGACAAACATAGGTAGTAATCTAACCTTTGATCATCACGTGTCTACAGTGGTGAGGAAACCATTCTATGTTGCGCAGCTTAAAAACAAAGGTATGGCATCTAAATCCAAGAAAGTCATTGTTCCTCTGTATTCGGCATTCAACAGACCTATCATTGAGTACAATGTCCCCTTCAGTATGTACCTGACCAGGCATATCCAACAATCAGAATGTCCACAGAGGTTCCTCACTAAAGGAATACAGGGCATAAGTAATATGTCCTATGCAGACCACCTTAAGGTCCTATCCCTGTATTCTGTCGCCTACAGGCTTTTGAGGGGAGAGCTATGCCTGGCATACAGGGCATTGTCAGACCCCACTCTGATTGACTTCCTGCATATCCACAAAACAAACAGCACCAGAATTACCCATTTAAAAGACTCAAACCTTGCCTGTGATATAAACAGGACCTGCTGGACAGAAAGGGATATATGTCACAGACTACCTCATCTATGGAACAGGCTCCCCATCCATGTGAAGCAGAGTTCCTCTCTAACCCAATTCAAGTGCAGCTTGGACAATTGGATGGGAAACCGGAAATTCATCCCTGGTTTAGCACCTGTCTCTCTAATGGACACATGTATCCTGTAAATGGCTCATCTCCCAGGCCTATGCTTACACTTATGAAGGGTATCAGAACTTGTCAAGAGATTTGGGATGCATGGCTAGGCTTAAAAAGGCCCTTGTGGTCTTTAGCCTAGTAAACACCTATGAACCTAAGATAGTATAGCATCTCTAACCAAGGATTCCACAGCATCTAATCCTAAGCTTGACCAGCAGCCACAAATCACCACATCAACTTTTACCTTCAAAACTGTGCCCACACCCTATATAAAACTACTCTTAAACAAACTCAAAACATGCTGTACTTGAGCTGATGACTTCCAAGTGAATACCTTAAAATTGCAGCCAATAGCATTGCCTACCCTGACTCAATCCTTATAAATATGTCAATCGAGGAATCCCCCACCCCCACCCCTGGAAAAATTCACACATTATCCTTCTGCACACAGGAGGTAATTCAACAGACATTACAAAGTTTAGACCTATAGCAATCTTGTCCCCCCCCCTCCAAAATACCTGAAAAATGTATTCAAAAACACATGATAAACTATCTCCTGCAGGAAGAACTCCTATTCTCCACACAACATGGTTTCCTTCCTTCCTATATTATTAACACTGCACTTCTAATGTATATAGATACTGTCAAAAAAGTTAAAGACAATGGCAAACTAGTATCCTCTTTATTTCTAGACTTGTCTAAAGATTTCGATATTTGTAACAGGAAACATTTACTTCAAATGTTCTCATTAGTTCTCTCTCAGTCTACCCTTCTCTGGTTCAAAAGCTACCTATCCAATAGGTATCAGTCATAAAATGGCATTCCACTCTCTCTACATACATCCCAGTCACCACAGGTATAAAACAAGGCTCTATCATCAGTCCCGTCCTCTTTAACATTCTCATCAACACGTTCCACATGTGCACACAACAGGCATCCCTAATACAGTACGCAGATGACTCCATACTCATTTACACATCTAACATTGTTGCACACCTCCAAAAATTACTCAAGAAGCTTTAACAATAAATGAAACATGGCTTTGTAGCAACTATTACTTTTTCTCCCAAATCTCTCTCTCCCAAGATAAAAACAAAATTTAAAGTCTAATACAACCACTTAAGTCACTTCTCATGGGAATTATTAGGGATGATAATGGGTGATAATCTTAAATTCAACCTGCATATACAAAATTGCATAAGAAAACCTCATCAAAAACTAGGGATGATTTATACAGCCAATAAGTTTCTCACCAGTAAGCTACACCTCTCACTATTTCTCTCCTCCCCACACTTCCTTATGGTGCTACCTTCTTTACTAACTTTTGGACATCAAAACTTGAATGTTGCAAAACTTGCAGCAAATAACTCTTTCAGATCTCACCACTGCATAGCACTAAAAAAGCTTAAAATGGTTAGAACTACCCTATCAACTAACATATACACAGCTTCTTACCACCTATAAGATTATTCTGAAACCCTCTGCTTGTCCACCATTAAGTAACATTCATCACAACTATGTTCCTAGTCACTCACTATGATTCAGTGACCAAAAACTCCTGTTTGTCCACAAACCTATCATATCTGCTGGGCATTGTCTGTACTGGTACCATGTTACTAAGGCCTGAAACTCCTTATCTCCATCCATCAAGCCAATACCTTCCTTTCCATCCTTCAAAACCATTCTGAAAGACTTCCTAGTCAAAACATTCCAGCTAGGCTTATAAATGCCTTTGGGCAGATAGCCTAGTACCTACCTATGAACCTATGAACCTAAAAGCTGGCTCTGTTCTAGCTCACCACCACGATAAACTACACCTTTAAATGTGAATAAATACCTATTCGTACCTTACCTCTCCTTAATCTCCCTTCTTCACTCACATCCATACTTCTATCAATTTCTCTTCCCTGGCTTTCAATGTAAATATACCATAAGCCTGCTTTTCTCTCACTTCATATTGCAATTCCAGCTTGTATTATATTAACTTAGCTTTAATATGTCTTAAACTGTCTAAAATGTCTCTATTAAATCATTATCATATAACTTGTAGCTATTCTTAACCATTGTTTTTGTACTATGTCTTATTTGGTATAATTATTTAAATTCTATTTGTTTTTTGTATTATTTTTCAAGACCATAAAATTAATGTTCTTAAAATGTTTTGCAATACTTTGGAGCCTTTCTTCCTGGGCCTCCTCTGAATTTGGGCTCTTAACCATTCGGACGTTCCCAATACTCAAATGCCAGTAAATAAATAAATAAATAAATATTGAACTTTGAAAAATATCCAATAAGTATATCACATCATACACTAATAAAAACTGAGACAAAGATGCAGAGAAATGATCTTAAGAAAAATGAGGCATTGGTAATTTCATAATTATCAGATAAAAAATATAGGATTTTAATGAATTAATAGCAGGTACGATTCAAGAGTTACTAATAAACATAGACATTACTTCAGAATGGATAGCTTGAGAAATTAATAAAATGAAAATTAACTTTAAAAATATTAGAAGTATTAGAGAAAGACGATTAAAGAGGTAATATAAATTATTTAGAAGGGGTGACAAAAGTTAAAAGTATTACAGAAAAAGGGAATCTCATATAAAAGGAGATGGAGCAACTACAGAGTGCTAAAGGGGAAATTAAGGAGTACTCGAGCAATATCCAAAAGTTTAGAAGGGCTGTTATTAAGCAACTATTTGCAACTCTAGGGTGCAAAAACTTATGACTTAAACAACAAAAATCAGAAAGTGCTGTAGCCAAACTTGGGAAGCTTATGACAAGAAAAAAAAACAATGTTTCTATGGATGTTTTACAGCTATTTAATTAATTTTATAAAAACTGTGTAAAGCAGAGTAATAAGTAAACCAAGAAAAGGCATAAATAGAAATATTTATGAAAAACTTAAGTTACACAAAGGTTTCAGAAAGATGAGGCTCAGCAATTAATAGCTAAGATAGAATGATCACAGGATATACACGGCACGTTTGACCAGATGCTATTTATACCATGTCTACACCTACCCTCAGGCTCCATCACTATTTCCAAGGAGGGTAGTGCTTGCAAATCCAAGGGCAAATTTACGGGCACCAATCTGACTGTCCAAGCCTGACATGCAGGGGTGAGTCTGTTCCAGAGCAAAGGGAGGCACTGGGTAATTAATTTATCACTTCACCTATTCTCTGAGGATGGCTGAGACCTCTGGTTCCTGTACTGGATGCCCAATTTCATTTGTCGAGAAAAAGGAGGTCAAGAAGTATTGGATTCCTAAGGGCACGTTAAGGTAGAAATAGGTCTCTTATCAGGATCCTGCACTACACTGAACACAGGGACTAGGACTCCAATCTTTTCTAGAAGGTAAGTACTTTGAGACAGAGATCCCTTTGTTAGGAATCACTTCATTTTTTTGAGAATTTTAATGTGTCTGTCTAGGCACATGCCAAACGGTGTGTTACAGTCTATCATTGGTCTGTCTAGGGCATGATATAGGGATCAATGGCGTCAATAGTTTTTGAAGAGATGGTTTTGGCAACTGTTTGTGAAATGTAAAATGATTTCCTATTTACATCACCATATGATGCCTAAAGGAGAGGACACTATCAACTAAAGTGTGCAGAACTCTGACTATTTATTCATATGGTAACAAACTCATAACACTGACAGGCATATACTTCCCAAGATCTGTGATAGGTCTGCCCTTCTGGAAGGACATTAATGCAACAGTGCACCAAGATTCAGGGACATGGCTTGTAGTAACGCTTAGGTTAAGTTTAAGGACAGGATTAGTAAATGCATGTTCAACACTGTTTATTAGGCAACCCAGTATGTTATTTGGGCCAATGAAGAAAGGGTTCTTGATCTTTGAGAGTAATTTAAGAGCATGTTCCTTAGTGATAATGGGGGGTAGGGGAATTGGAGATGGTCTGAGACGGGATGGTAGCTTCAAGACAGAAATGTGCTGAAACCTTGCTAGGCAGTATGTTTGGAATGTCATTTGTATTTAAGTGGGCGGCCACTTATGGAAATGTCTGGCACAGTATCAAGAGTTATTTCATAGTTTTCTGTAGTAACTGAAGGAGGATTTGTACTTATTCATTGATTCACTTGTTAGTCTTGATTCATGTGATGGTTTGCTAGTTTTAGTAGTTGCCTTTAGTTTCTCAGTCAGGTTGTTAAAACAGTAGGATTACCACCAGAGTAGTTTAGTATTGAATTTACCAGCATATTTGGTTTTGAAAGGGACAGCTACATCAAAACATTTATCAAAACGTGAGTGCATGGTTTATCATTATAGGTTTTAATTTACCTTTATTTATTATATGTCATAAAAAGACTTGAAACTGTCCCACCATCTTCCACAACACTGATATGCACTTTTCTAAATTTATCAAGAACAAAATATCATATTCAAATAAAGCAAACTTTTCTTGATCATCACTCTAATTATATATTTGAAATTCAGAATCCTTTATTTTGTTCTAACAGTTCTAAATATAAAGCAAATAACTAAAGGGAAAGGGGATATCCCTGCTTGGCTAATATTCAAAAGTACTGTTTGCCAGACAGGGACCCTCATATCCTAATTTTCACCTTAATTTCTGCCTCTTAATTTCCATATATCCTCCTTATCACTCCTAGTATTCTATCAGGAAGCACAAATGCTTCCATTTTCGGAGTTATAAAATCCTACCTGAATCTCAAATTCATCAAATTTCACTAACAATAGTGCTTTGTTTTCATACTCTGCCTTTGTCTGGATCATCATTTTTCTAATAATGTTGGCAAATGTGCCTCTCCCCTCCATGAAACCACATTGATCCATAGCTATCAATTTTGGAAAACCTTTGCCATTCTATTGGCTAGTCTAGACATAAACACTTTATAACCATGGTTTAAAATGTAAATGGGTCTATATGACTCTAGGTTTGAAGAGTATTTACCTTGTTTGGGTAATGCAGCCACCACAGCTTTCTTCTAAGATGCTGGAACTCCCCATTTAGAATACTGTTAAAAAGCATTTCCAGATATTTTTCAATCTTCCCTTGTAACTGCCAAACTTCCATAGGAATACATTCTGTTCCTGGAGATTTCCCTGTTGATTGATCATAATCATCATTTTTCTTTCATCTCTTCTGAATTTCTGAACTTCATAAAGATTCTGGACATTCTTTTGCATTTACTGTGGAGGAGTTTCATTGTTCAGTAGGGATAATATCCCTCCAATAGGGTTACCCAAAGACCTCCCCCCCAAATATGCTTACTGAACTTCAGTTTAACTTGGGGAAACCAAATGCCCAGTTCATAGCCTGTTGTTGACCACCCTCCATGTCTCTAAATGACCACAATAAGTTCCTGGATTTCTTACAGGATATCCTTATATGTAAGAGTTCTTTACTATTTGGTGATTTTAACTAAACTTTCATTGATTAGAGCGCCTACACTTCCAGTACTGGGTATGCTTAGTGACTGCTGCAATGGGTAAAGAAAAAAATCTTACATTAGATAGTTCTCAAACTTCTCCAGGTAAGGAACCTTTGTGGGTGTTCCAACTATTGCATATGTCTGGTCATGTACATGCCGAAAGAGGCATTATACTGAATGATGGGTCTGCCATGGGCTGAATAAAGTGGCACCATGACATCCTTGGACCTGAATGTTATGACCTTGCTTATAAGTTGAGCAACACAGAATGATTTTCTTTCAACCTTGGCCACACATTGGTAAAAGGCCAGACTACTGTCTACATATGTTCCCAGAAACCTGACCACTGGGTCAACAATTTTCTCAAAAGGCACTATAATGCATTTCTTGGTGTTGAGTTTTTATCCATGATTTAGTACTTACCTGTTCCTTTCTGTTCACCTATCCAGTGTTATCAATCCCTGATAGAGAACACAGTTGATAATTTGTACTCCAAATTATTCTTACCCTCATCCAACACTATTATTTCTTCTCAAGTCATTTGTTTCCAGTAGCTTGGTGCCTTTGATAATTTCCTCAAGTAAACTGATACTTCCCCATCTATTGTTTTATACCCCCTACTTGCATATATGTCTATTTGTGAACACTTTCTCCATTCCTGTACTTGATTAGTTCTAAGAATGGTTCCTACTGCTTTATGTATATAATATTCTATATGTTTGTTTCTATCCTCCTTAAGAAATTGAGTCCAAAATCCTAGTCTCTCTTTAACTCTCAACTGTTAATGTCAAAGTCTAACACCATTAGGGTATCTGGGATAAACTAGCAGATCCAGGGGAACAGTGACTTTTGTGTGTAAGACTTCTTTGAAGACATGCAAAAAGAGGGTGGCCCGTGCATTTGCAGTAAAGCTCTGTGTACACAGAATCACTGGCACTCCACGTTGTTTTACCATGGTGCACTGAAGATGCTTCTTCCAGGAGGATATGCTTCTTTCTTTACTTTTGAAGAAGCTTTTGAAAACCTAAGGAATGCCACAATGACTGCAAATTGCAACATCTCACAAAGTGAGTGTCACTGAAATAAGGAGGCTTATGTTAAGGAGAATTGTCGATCGATATCTCCTGCTGCTGAAGATGTAGCTATTGGTTAATTGGGACAAATGTTCTAACTTCTAGCTAGGAGAAGAATTTAAGAGCCATATTTCTTGTGGTAGGAGAGGTTGTTTTGTATCTGATTGTTGGGGTAAAGATAAGTTGTAGTACTGATCATGCATCTGTGCTCTTCTGATATGTAACCATAAGTATATAGTTTGGTTTTGAGAACTAAGCCTTATATTGTGTTATGCGCTAGTCAATATCTGTAGTCTAGTGGCCATTTTCTTAAAAATCATAATTTTGACTATGTGCAAAGGGAAACTTATTTTCAGCTTTGCTGGGCTGTCACCTAACTTGAATAACCAGTGAATCATAAGCATTTTGCATGTCACAGGGTGGCTGATGTGTTCTTTACTGTACAGTTTCCTATTTTCTGCACAGTACAGACACTTGGTCTTTGGGCTGGTTTAAAGTTAGTGGACAGTAGCAAGTTCTTAATTAAGCAGACATCACAACTATAGTGGCCAAAAAGTGATAGCACCAGTCTGAGTACAGTCTATTTTTCTCTCATCATTGGCTGAACATGCCTTCTATAGAAAGCTGTACTGTTAAGTTTATTCAGAGTTTTGGGTAATTCCCATACCTTAACAGTCATTAATTCTGTATTGGTTGAAGGGGGTGCATAGTGACAACAGGGTGTTTTTTGGATGGGTGACTCATCTTGATTAATAATACCTCTGTTTTATTCCTTATGTTTTCTCATTTTTGTATTTTGTATTTTTTTTCACCAGGTCAGATACCACACATGGTCACCATTTTGTTAGTGTGCATTTTATTTTTATCTCCTTCTCTCAAACAGAAGATTAATGCCTCCTTGTAGGAAGCATTAATTTTTTTCTTCAGTACTGCATAGTTTTATTCAATCTTTGCAGGGATTATTTTGGTTAGGAGGTTTATATATATATATATATATATAGAGAGAGAGAGAGAGAGAGAGCTAATAACTTGTCTGTTAAAAATAAAGCATCTTCAGGGATTTTTGAGACTGTTTCGGACATGTTTTCTTTTTTGTATTTTTTATTTCTGGTGTATGTGTGCCACTCATCCCAGCAGTCTGCAAATCTCTTGAGCAAGGAATGGATTCCATTCTGTTATGCATCTGGACCAAGTAGGGCATATCTATGCCTTAAAGACCCTGTACAAGGGAGTTTTCCCCCTTTCAAATCATAATGGCTATCTATTTGATGTCCTAGAACAATAATGGTTTTGTCAGCACAATAAAGTACTCTGGTGTCCTTTCTGTCATAAAGTACTTTTCACCAATTTTCTTTGTTTGCAGAAAATTTACTTGTCAGAGTCTGAACACTTGAAACTTACAAGGAGAGACTTTGAACGTGCTGCCTTTTCCTGCTTTCAGAAAGGCAAAAAAGAGGGCAGTATTTTAATTAGGATAGGTAGATCATTTGAATTGCTTAAAATAGTGTCTATTAACTAAGCAGTTTCACAACTATCAAAGGTTTGCTAGATAGGAAAGTAATCAATAATGTCTTCCTGTATATCTCCCCCAGGTACTTTTGTCTTAGATATGAACAGGATGCTGACTGAATGCATAATGCTCCTAGAGGATCTCACCCTGTGGTTGGGGAATGGAATACATTTTTTTTCATGTAATGATATTCAGAGGGGTCCAAGGGCAGTTTTTAATCCATATGTTAGGAAAAATTGCAGGATCTTGCATAAAACATCTTGTTTGGTAGCGCAGAATTGGATTTTATGTGTTTCACCCCTCAGCATCACTCCTATTCTAAGACAAATACGATAATTTCAAAGTAAGATGTGCATCAGGTTTGGGATGTCAGGAGTCTTACAATGGTTTTGCTGACTCCTGCTCTATCACTCTTGAAATGGGAAAAAGACCTGAATTCCTGTCAAAGGCACTGGAGGGTTAACTTGTGTTTCTGGCATATGCTCTGTGGTCAGATGATGAAGCTTGCAAGAGGTGGGAATTAGATGGCTACCCAATACAGATAGGATGTTATCAGTTTAAGAATTCTACAATTAACAGTATTAGGCAAAATGAATAAGTAGGGAGGCTTACATGGCAAACATCAAAGTGTCTCACTGGACCTTAATAATGGCTCTGCAGGACTCATTCTCCAGCATTCCTGAGGATATTGGTAATCTGGGAGATGCTAAGATTGAAACAGAACAATTTCTCAATAGCAAAGTTGATATAGCTCTTACAGTATTAAAAGGAATGCAATTCAAAGCCTCTCCTAAAGTTCTAAAACACATGCCATTACATTTACATCAGAAGACAGCCGAGAAGCACATCGATAAAGTTCAAGATTCAGATAATAGAGTTGCCCACTCATCCCCTGAATATATACTGATCTGGAACACTTATGTTAGATACTACATGGATATATTTGGCCAAACCTACAGATTAGGACTTCTCTATCAGGATCAAACATATTTTGGTAATCCTGGAACCTCCTAGTCTTAATGTTAGGCAAAAGGACTTACTGCTTTCCCCAGTTACTAAGGAAGAGCTGACAATGGTGTTACGGACTCAGGCCATGTGAAAACAGATACAGATACTTCACATGGAGATGGACATTTTTACCAGAGAGCCTAACAAAATGGCTAAGGAGGGTTATGGTATGGGTGTACCTCCTTATTCTTAGAATCAAGCAATAATTTCACTGATATTAAAGCCATAGAAGGACTCAACACAGGTCAGTTCTTACCGACCCAAATCAATATTAAATCATGATAGCAAATTTTATGGCAATTCTGGCCAAGAGAGCTTCTTTTTTTCCTCTCCTCTCCTCCCTAATTCATAAGGGTCAGACAGGATTTGTATCATTCAGCGCCATACTTGACAACTTGATTAAAACATCATTATTAAAGGACACAGTCAAAACAGGAGCTCCCTTGTTAATGCTTAGTTTCAGTTCTTAAAAACATTAGATAGGATCCATTGGGACTTTTTGTTTGTACTACTGGAGGTGAATGACTTTCCTAAGAAATTTTTGGAGTTGCTCAGAGGTTTTTAAAGAAATGTTAAGGCATGTATAAAGATTAGTTATTGGATGTCTGATTATTTCACACTTAGCAGAGGCATATAACAGGGTTGTCCACTCCCCCCTACTTTTTCCATTATACACATTTAACAATTAAACTTAGGACCACAGGCATCGGGATATGTCATTGGTAACCTCCAGACAAGATTTTCACTATATGCAGACGTTTTGTTAATTTACATGTAAGACCCCAAACATGACCTCCCTAAAGTTTTGCACATCATAGAAGATTTTGATGCCTTGGCTGGGACTTCTCTTATTTTGTATAAAACACAGGTGGTTAAGATCAATTATGCTCTAGCCACTGGGTGTCTTTGCTTATTCCCATTATTAAATAAGTAATGTTCGATGCTGTATATAGGGATGAGATTTTGTCTATCTATAAAGACTACCTTGGATAAAACTTACAGAGTGGTTTTGCTGAAAACCAAGAAGTTTATTCACCTAGGGAAAGTTTTATACCTTGATATTAGTTAATGTATCTAAGCCATTAGCTGGTTTATTCTCTCTCTAATATTATATGCCTCCCAGGGTACATCCCTCTCCCCTTCTAGGTATTTTTAGTCAACCTACTCCATACAGTTTCCTCATTCATTTAGGATGGAGGAAAACCTTGTATAGCCTGGGATCATTTGACATTGCCATCCATGTTAGTTGGTTTAGCTTTCCCCAGTTCTGAATTACACAACAGATCTGACAAAGCAGGAGTGCTTATGAAGATGTTAAACAATGCTTAATTCCTGCCATCAAAGGCTACAGTGATGATCTATTGTGGGGGGGGGGGGCTTTATACAACTTTCTGCTTCAAAGTTATATCAGAAGTCTTCAAATCAACTCTAACTGAAGAAACTTCCTACTCCTGGATGGGAGGTCAATAAACCTTTTGTACTTTATCATGTAATGGATCTTACAGGTCTTAACTTCTGTTAACAATTGAATGTCAGTAACAGGAAGCTGAGTTTTCAGGAACATCAGGAGGCATTTGGAGTGGATGACACTACTCATGTGGCTTTCCGCCAGTTAGTAGAAAATGCAAGCACATTGAAGTTGTAGTAGATGGAAGGGACTGGCCTCTATGGATTAAAACATGCAATGATTTCAGGTTTAATATCCAGGGTTTATAATAGGAAAACACTGATGGATAAGTATAGGAGATTGTGGAAAAGGGCACGCCAGACTGATATTCCCTGGGACTGTTTGCAATCTTAGCCCCAGGCTTACAACTAAATCTGAGAACACATTCAAGACTGAAGCCAGGGATTCCACCACCAATAATTGTATTTGTTGAGTGCATTCATCCACATTTAAAAAGACTTCATCAGAACACAGTCACTGAAACACTGTCACATTAAACCTACTACAAAAATATACCCCATGTTTAAAAGATTCATGGGACTTTTGTCTAGGATTTCCCCAGATCTCTATACTGAAGATTTAGTATTTGTGACACTAGATATTGCTGACTTACATTCAGTTATCCAACACAAAATAGGGGTCGACTGGTTCTACTCCTACGTATGGCAATATTCAGGCATAGACCATGGGAGGGCCCTGACACTGACATCCTTAATGGAATTGGTATTCAACAACAATTTTATAGTGTTTGAAGGCCAACTTTTCAAGTAAAAGACAGGGGTTGCAATGGGGGCAGTATGCACCCTCATTTTTGCTAACATGGTCTTAGCCTACTGGGAGTTGAACTATATGTTTAATTCTGATTTTAAGGATTCTTGGTCATTTTATGGGAGGTTCTTAGATGACATAGTTAATTTTTTGGACAGATGCGTGGGTGAGATTGGAAGAACTTTTTTTAACTTTCTCCACCAATCCACCAATCTTTTAAAGTTTACTATAGTGGAGTCTAATAAGAGTATTGATTACTTGGACATTACCATTCATAAAAATAGAGAAAGGGATAGATTTGAATCTACTATATAAAGAAAGCCGACATATTCTAACTCATTGTTACATTTTTCTAGTTGCCACCCATACCACCAAAAGAAATCTCTAGTAAAAGGGCAAGTGATAAGGTTAGCAAGGGTGGTCTCAGAAGACAGTGAGTTTGGGAATCAAAGTAGCATCTTAAAGGGCATCTTAAAGGATATGTTTCGGAAGAGAGGATACCCTGATGGTCTCCTACAGGGGATCTTTAAGGAAGAAGAGACCAAAAGAAATAACGGACATTTTGTACCCTTGCTAGGCAAAAAAGAGGGGATTGGCTACACCAAGGATGATTCCCAAGGTGATAAGGATTGTGGTTTTAATACAGCCCTGGTTTTACCTTTTAATAATGATTTTTACAATATTAAACAAATTATTGAAAAGAATTAGTGTGTTTTTCAAGAAAACAAGAATGGGAAAACACTGTTGGATATGTACCTAAAATAGTCTATAAAAGAAATTTTTGTATAACAAATATGGTGGAGAGAGTGAATTCTCCAAAGTTAAATGGAAAAATGTCCAAATGTGGGTATTGTAATCACTGTAAACACATACTTGAAGCAGATTCATTAAAACTAGAAAATTATGGTCATTTATATCTGAAAAGGAAATACAATTGTGGGTCTAAGGGGGTGATATATGCAGCCCTGTGTCAAAATTGTCAAGGAATTTATAAAGGAAAAACAAAAGGTTGTCGTAGGACCAGAACATACTAGCATGTGTACAATATTAAGAGAAGAGATAAAAACAATGCATTATTGAAGCATATTGAAGGAAACAAAAAACATGTTTTCAAATGTGTTATTATAGATCAGGTACAAAAGAGTATGAAAGGTGGCTCTTACAATGAGATGTTGGAGTTTAAAGAATTGCAATGGCAACTAAGGATGAACGCCACTGTATTCCCTGGTCTAAATGACCAATGTTCTATCAGTAGTGTCCTTGAATTAAAGGCAGGGTTAGAATCATAAGGTTGACAAGTGTACTCTTTATTTTAGATTAAATGGGTTTTAATTGAATTTAACTGAATTTTTATTTTTGTATGTAAAGGATGTGGTGACCTGTTTTTATAAATGGTGATATTTTTGTTTGCATGCTTGGAACTGTTGAAAAGTTTGATATATAAAAAGGAAAGGATGGTGTTCATATATTATTTACATAAAAAAACACCCTGCACTTGTTCCAGCTCCTTCAGACTCGCCCTCTACTTTACAATTCCAGTATCACATAGTCCCACCACACCAGCGAACCAAACACATAAATACACAAAAACATACTCAGAGGCTCTAAATAAAAATCTACCTAAGCAACAGAGACCTCCAAAGCAGACATCCAAGCAAACGCTACCCCAAAACAAAACATGCACAAGACATAGCCCACAAAGTCAGTGTGCCAAGCAGCCACAGCCCTTAAGGCTGAATAACACACCTGATACTCTTGTAATAGGTGACTCTATTGTCAGACACACTGACGTCCCGCTCACCAGGCTGAACAAAGAGAAGGTCACAGTGAGCTGCCTGTCGGGCGCTAGGATCTGCCACATAACGCAAGCACTCAGGTCACTCCAAAGCAAATACAAATATGACTCAGTCATCGTACATGCTGGTGTGAATGACCTGAGACGTACTTCCCTGGACTTCATGAAAAGAGACATAGAGGAGCTCTCTGATCATGTAGCCCAGGCCGGTATGACCCTGACCTTGAGCAGCATCTTACCCTCATCTAGAATGATGCCACAGTACAAAGACAAAATGATCGATTTTAACAATTGGCTAAAATTTTGGTGTCATTCAAAGGGGAGCCAGTGTCTGTCAGCCTGGGATGACATGCTCGACAAGCCACGTTGCTTCGTTAGGGATGGCTTGCACCTGTCACCACTGGGCTTTCGGATATTGGCAAAGGCTCTTGCCACCCCCATAGTGCCTTTTTTAGGCAAGGCTCAAAAGTCAAACCCACCTCCATAGACAGCACAAGGAACAAGAAACTACGGGTAATGCTGCTAAACGCCAGAAGTCTTAACTTCAAGATGCATGCACTCGAAGCTCTCCTCAGTATGGAGAACATCGATATCTGTGCAGTGACAGAAACCTGGTTCAAGGCTCCAGAGAGCACCCCAGCACTACCAGGTTATACCTCATATCATGCTTTTCGGCCCCAAAACCCAGACCGAACCAAAAAAGGAGGGGGAGTTTCCATATTTATCAAGGATATCCACACCTCCAGGTTAGTGGCATTGCACGAAGTATCGGAGATCATCCATGTGCAATTAACAGTGGGCAAGACTGCTTTTCAGTTTATAGCATCCTACAGACCACCCTCTCAAAGTCAGGAATCCCACTCGGCTTTCCTGAAAACATTGGAGAACATGAAGATCTCTCTGAACACCTTTATATTGGGCGACTTCAACTACCCAAACATAGACTGGGAGCAATACTCAAGCCCCAGCACCTTAGCCCAAAGGTTCCTGGAAATTATAAACTCAAATGCTATGGAACAACTAGTCACCACTCCCACAAGAGGGGATAACAAACTAGACCTGATCATTACCAACATGGGTACTCTATCTTCCAAACCAGAAGTATATCCCTCAATGGTAAGATCAGACCATAAATTAATTTCACTGGATATCCACATCCTGACCCCACCCCCAACCCAGAAAACTACAGTGAAAAACTTCTCAAAAGCGAACCTCTCACTTCTCAAAACTGAAGTGGAATCCTTCAAGGCCCCAGGGCCAGTGGAAACTATGGCCCAAACTGCAGAATCCTATATAAACGCATTCTACGGACATCTCCAGGAATGCGTGGATCATGCTATCCCAAACAAAACCAAGACCCAATCATCCAAAGGCAGGCATCCAGTCTGGTGGACCCCAGCCATAAATAAACTGTACAACAGAAGGAGGAAGCTACTACATGATAGAGCAAAAAGGGATCTTGCTCTATCATGTAGTAGCTTCCTCCTTCTGTTGTACAGCTCTGATCAGTACTAGCAAAAAATTACGATCCCTCATAAAATCCTCCAAGGCCAGCTTCGAGAGAAAAATTGCACAGGACACTAAAGACAATCATAAGGCTTTTTTCAGTTATGTTAGGAACCTGGGATGCAACTCCCAGACTTGTTCTGAGTTGATTCTAAACGACAAAAAATACACTGAACCCACAGACATCGCCAATATCCTGGCAGACAGGTTCAGTGCAAACTTCTCCACCCCCCCCCCCCAAAAAGAGCAAGTATCTATCCCGGCAGAGGGCTGCCTCCCAAACATCTCTGATGCTCAGGTGAAGACTGCCCTCTCCAAAGAAAAAAACACTGCTTCCATGGGAACAGATGGCATCCTGGGTTGCGTCCTACATGAACTCCAAGAAGAACTAACCCCTCAAATAAAACAGCTGTACAATCTCAGCCTCACTACAGGATATGTGCCCACAGAATGGCGTACAGTAACAGTGGTCCCACTCCACAAAGGTGGAGCCTCTACGGACCCTGGAAACTATCGCCCCATAAGCCTGACTAGCCTAGTCTGCAAGGCTTTGGAGAGGATCATCATGGAGCTCATAAACAAAGACAATGGGGACCTATAGACACTAGATCCTACCCAATTCGGCTTCGTCAAGGGCAGATCCTGCCTTTTCAACCTGGTCGACATCTTTGAAACAGTCACCAAAGCCATAGATGAAGGGAAGGTAGTCCACACAGCCTATCTGTACCTAGCAAAGGCATTTGACACAATACCCCACTCGGGCATCATAGATAAGCTATCCAGCTTAAATATAAACCCCTATGTCACAAGATGGGTCACAAACTGGCTCAAAGACAGAACCCACAGAGTGAGAGTTGCTGGAGCCATGTCAGACTTGAAACCGGTCACAAGTGGCGTCCCACAAGGTTCTGTCCTGGGACTGCTCTTGTTCGGTATATACTTTTCCGAGGTACAGGCCAACGTGGGAAGACTATGGCTCACCAAGTTCGCAGATGACTGCAAACTGGGCACCATAATCGACTCTCCAGCTGACACAAACATCCTTCAAAAAAGTCTCACAGAGACGGATAACTGGTGCCAGAGCCATGGTCTAAAGCTAAATGCCAAAAAGTGTATAGTCATACCCTTTGGCAAAAACAATGTGCCCACAAATTATCAGATAGGCGGTAACCCATTAAGTACAGCGAAAATAATTAGGGATCTGGGGACCCAAGTTGATAGCAATCTCTCCTTTGACAACCACATTGCCAAAGTGGTTAGAAAGACCTTCTACATAGCCCACCTCATCATGAAAGGATTCACATCTAGATCAAGAGAGGTAATCGTGCCCCTTTATTCATTCCTCATCAGGCCTATCATAGAATATAATGCCCCTTTTGGGATGTACCTTACCCAACACCTGCACCAATTAGAAAGACCCCAAAAGTACCTCACCAAGAGGATCAAGGGACTCAAGCAGATGCCATATGCTGTTCGGTTAAAAAAACTCCAGCTCTACTCAGTTGCATACCGCCTACTTTGAGGCGATCTATGCTTGACATACAAAGCTATGTCCAATCCAGAATTAATGGACATGCTCCACCTCAGTAAATCTAAATCCCTTAGAGCCACATGCTCGAGGGACTTGAACCTCAGCACAGAAATAAATAGAACTTGCTGGAGGGACAGATTCTTAACCCAGAGGCTCCCTTCGCTCTGGAATAGAATTCCAATTCATGTTAGGCAGAGCACCGCACTGAATCTCTTCAAGAAGAATCTTGATGAGTGGATGGGGGATCGTAGGTTTGTCCCGGGGATTACTTCCGTGTCACTATTAGACAGAGGCACAGTAAACTAAACCTTAAAAAGGGCACAGTATACTCAAATCAAGGGGTGGCGTAAGCCAAACAAAATCGGGCTAGGCTTGTAATTGCCCCAGGGCAGATAGCCTAGTATGAACCTATGAACCTATGAATGAGGATTTTGTATCAACCGATCAGATTATGGGCTGTGTCCTTTTACATGTGGATGAAAGCGCTCAACAAATAAAATTATTGGTGGTGGAATCCCTGGCTTCGGTCATGAGTTTTTTGTTGTTTTTAGCTGGCAGTGCACCTTCAAATGGCTTTTATACTCTTGCAAGACTGGTTATGTTACTTCCCCAGACAAATTAATTTTGTTAGAAGTGCAATGATGTTTTATCAGGGGACTGGTTGCATATATTTTGAGAATGTGCTGAGTTAGGCAGTCTCAAGGAGGAAATGATTTTTTGATGGCATAAATTGTGACTTGGAAAGGTGTCTTTAATGCCCTCCTTTTTTTGATGACTCATAATCCAATCCTGATCGTGGAGACTCCACACCAAGCCCTGTCACATCTAGTGTTGCTGTTTGACAAGATGCAAATTTCTGAAGCATGGAAGCACAGAGCCTTGAATGTTTCTGAATTTAGGGTAATGATTAAAGAGTCCTAAGGTAGTTGACACACAGTTTAGGGTCTTCATTTCAGTGAAATGGAACCCTTGGTTACAAGCTCTCAAGGGTGACTACAATACAGAAATGGGGAGACGCCTTAGACTTCAGTGCTATCTGTACTATGAAAGTGAAAGTGTCATGCCCTGGCTACAAACCTGAGTAGCCAGCTTGGACATTATTATCCACATCCACTGAACATGTGAAGCATCTTAAACTTGGTTTATTCTTTTAGTAGTCACTTGTGTAATAGCAAGCAATTTTGACAACACACTTTCTATTCTTCAACACATACTTTAATTGCTAAAGTGATGTTGTATTCTTCTTTCTTTTTAAGTGTGCATTACTTGTTACTACTGATGAACTGAAGACTAGAGTATGATATGCATTGGATCACAATCAATGTGCCTGTACAGAACCCATGCAGTTGATATGATTCACAAATATGGCACACATCTCAGCTATAGTACTACTTCTTGCATAAAGAAATCTGGCAGGGTCATTTATGTGGTAAGTGCAGGCATAGTGTCTGATGTGAAACTATATGACCGGATATACAGTGTGTCTTTATTTATTTACCCCCCCTACATATTCATACTCTCTTGCAGCCAATGTTACATACCCACTGGATCTCTGGCTTGTGACACTCACTGAGACCTCATACAGTATGGCCTACATCACAAATCCCTTGTTCAGTCTGCTGAAAGCTCACTTATGCAGTCCTGATGTATGGGATACAGCATTCCATTGTGATCCAGCCATAGCCTGCAAGATGTTTTAGCATATTACATGCTCTATAATATGGTGGTAGTGAGACAGCAGGCCAGCCCCAGGATGCTAGTATGATCAGATTGAGAGCTCACATGGCCACAAGGGAAGGCACATCAACACCATTATCTAATAGTTGTATCTGGTGGGATTGCAACAACTGGCAGCAGGTGTACATACTCCCCAGATAAAGACAGATGCAGTACACGGTAGAACAGGTGAAGATGTGTCAACTTGACCAGATGTATGGGCTTGACGAGTACACAGAAGCAGTAAATATCAGGCTTTGCTGGCCAGTACATGGTTGAGCCACAATCTGCATCAGACAATGAGGCATTCCCTCATGTACTACATTGTGAGGGTGAAGTGGCTAACAGCAATCATCATGAGTACAGGTGGCTAGGAAAAAAAATGACATGTCTGTCTATGCAGAATGGGTGTGGGATATATCACAGAAGTGTGAGATGGGAGTCTTCAGGTGATTGGTATTTGTCATATTCTATATCCTCCTGTGATGGGGGGCATCCTACTATGTAGCCATGGCCTGATGCAGAGGTAGGAATCATAATATCAATGGTATATGGTGTCATACACAGTTTCCTCCCACAGAGGGTTTGAGGTGCCACTATGTGACTATAATCTGTGGCCACTATATAGGCTTGGTGTACTAGGACTTGTGGTTACCCCTTCAACAAGGGATGATGTGTAGCTGCAAAACTGTGACCTACAGGACAGCTGTACACATGAGGGATCCTGCCCACTGGAGAGAAAGAACTATATTCTCCGATAAAGAGGGGTGAAGTAGCATGGTGCATGTCTGAATGCAGAGGAGGACAGTGTAATTTATATGATGCCCTCACCCCCACATGACCTCCTCGGATAGGTCTCCTTTGGTTACCAGAGTAAACAATGACAATGAATGTGGTGATAACTTCACTAGAAATCCTCTGCATGGAGGTGGACATGGAAGCTCTCTTCCTACTAAGAGAGACAGCAGGAGCCCAAATGTTACAGTGTCCCTGGCCACCAGGCACACACAGATGCCACATAATACAGTAATGAAGTGCTTGATGGACTGGATTGCAGTGGATTGTGCTTGAATGATACTGTGATACATCTGCTGATTGATCATGAGCTCTGTCAACATCTCTTTAGCAACTTTTGATACATGAACGCAGTGTAGACTCCTGCAAGTCTACAAAGTAACTGGCAGACCTACATCAGAGGAACCTGATGCAGCAAGTTTAGAGGGAGCATTACTGGTGTAAGAGTCATGAGGGAGCCCTCCACCACTCTGGACTGTGATGCTCATGTTGTATAGTCACAAGTGCTGATGTGGATGAGTCTACACATTCGGCCTGTACAGAGGGTACATCCACACCCAGGATGAAGACAGGCAGTGTCACCGGCTCATAAGGCTATCCACAGATATCTGTGACTCATCATCATCATCAATGACCCCAGCACAGGTACCAACATCAACCTCTTGTGTCTCAGGTGCTATGAATGTCACCATATCACTGCTCTGCCCTGTGAATACAAAACAAATTACACACTGAAGTAAACTTATGCAACTATGCTACAATTATACCCCTGTAGCATGCACACTGAGGGGGGGGGGTCTACGTAAGATTTACCAACATTGCTCTGTTTCCATTCTAATTTTGTGGGATTCCTGATGTACCTAGAAGAATACATAGCCAACCATTGCTATGAGGAGTCTTCATGGTCTGTTGCAGTTCAACTGTACAACAGTATTATGTAAGAGCTACAAACCTGGTGCATCACTCACCAAGACATGTGTGTATGACAAAACGTATGTAAAGGGTAATGCAGGTATTCCTGTTGACAAGAGTTGGAGTCACTTTTGCAACAACCAGTGATACGGACCTATTGTAGTATGTGCCTGGGAGGGGTGTAGGCATATAACTGCTGTACACATCAATATAGGTCAACACTTACATTCAACAGGACATAACAGTGATGTAACAGTAACAGACTTACAGGGACATGTTGTCACTATATTGCGGGCTACATTTTTGCCAACATCTACTATTAACATGAGACACATGCAGGCACAAACATGCCTGTTGCTAGCTTTTTGCAATGTGAACATCAGTGGATGAGTGCACCTGCTTAGGGTGGTAGAAAAACACAGCTTATCATAGAACAACATAGTTCATCAGACACTTTCAGAGTATAGTGTGCCTGCTTCTTTAAACTACCCTGTTGTTCCTCCTAAAAATGTTGCTAAATATGAAGAATGTTTTCCCAAACCTGAATGACAGAGCTTGAAGCATGGCAATGTGCCTCAAAGATTACACAAATTCATGACTACTTGCGTGCTCCTTAGGCAAATCAGGTCAGGAGACATGCATGTTTATGAAATGATAGCTTGCTGTGGCACATGTGTGAACATAAGATGCAGCCTGCTACCTATGTAGACCTCTAACAGCTCACGGCAGTGAGCTTGTGCTAAAGACCTAGGTACATACTGCATGCTAATCTGCAAGAATCCTTGCTACAGAAATCTTGGTGTATGAATGATACACAGGACATTACTTTATTCCTCAGCAGAATGGCACTATTTTCAGAAAAAATTCAAAAATATGGCAGTTCTGTATTTTTCCCTACTGCCACCTGACAGCACCTGCATGGTGCAAGAGGAATAGAAAGATAATGCTTTGTGACTTCATGGCTGTTTTAGGGCGCAAGTACAGGGTCCCTTTTGTGGTACATTCAAAAAAGTGTCTGTCTGTATAAACTAGGTGAGGAGCTGTCCTCAGCCATGTCATCACCACTATGGGGGAATAGTGCAGACTTCATTTTGATAACCTGTTGAACAGCAACCCTGGTGAGCTATGCACATGGGAAACAAGCTAAGGAAGAAACTCCATGATTAGTATAATAATTTTTTTCAAGCAGTTTTATATTTTATGTTTTCTCTTGTATTTTATTGTACAGTTTAGACCCTTGTTGATACTGACAAGTATGTATCAAGCTCACCCTAGGAATTTGGTTGGTGACTGTCTGGAATTTCCATATGCAGTGGAGGTGGTAGTGGTTGAACTGTATGTGATACTCCTACTACATTTCTAAGAACTTCTTTGGGGCCCTGTTCTGGAGGGGTTCACTGTGAACAATGACAGTCTGACTACACACTAGTTGGTATCTCCCCAAGTACTTGTGCAATATTCACTCAAAAAGTAAAAGAAACACAAACCAGTAACAGGAATACTCCACAAGCAAATACCAGCGTTGCTCAGCTTTCAACTGTAATGTCACAAGTAGCAGAAGTAAATCCCAACTAGAACAATAGAAAAAGCAGATGCAATCTTCAATAAGCAACCCAGTTAGTACGATAAATCCTTTATTTGGACAAAAAGACAAGCTCAAAACAAGCGCTTTCGCCTGGTTGTACCAGGCTTTATCAAGTTCTGGTAGTTTGTTTTAAATTAAGTGTTCTACAAAAATTATTGATGTCATCCACCAATAAATGTTCAGACACAGGTGTAGTGGGTACAAAATTGAGTCCATTATTTAACACTTTATATTGAGTTTCTGTAAGTGTCACTGATGAAATATTCAATACATTCTTTACTGTGTCGTTATTTTTTTAAAAAGTGTTTGTAAGTTGGTTGTCACCATTTCTGCACCCATGCTTATGCTTCCTGCCTGCTCTACGTTTATTGCCCCTAAAGGGGGGGACTGCTTTCCTTTGGCCACTGGGGACGCCTGGTTGGAGGAAGCATCACCTTCCGTAGTGGATGAAAAATCATCATCCGTAGTGAACTGATTTCTGCTTTCATGTTTTTTTAAAATGGGTCTTGGTCTTTTCCTACCCCTGGGTGGTCTGTATGTGCCTTCATTAAATCTCACATTCTTGGAAGTGACAAAGGGTATACCCTGTTCATAATCCCCTAAGTCACGGTGGAATTTATGTAATTTTCTTTTCTTGAGGTCTGTTTCTATATTATTTAATTCCTTAGCTAATTGGGATAACTGGTCCTGATAATAACTCGTGTCAGAAAAAGTTTCAGCTTCTAAACAAGTTGTCTGTAATTCTTGAATAAGGATCTGGATGTTTCTATCATAATATTTGGTAAGACATTCCACAAATAACATCGATGCTTGATGTTGGGCTATGGCCCATTCCTGCCTTAATTCTTTATCAATGTTTGAAACTAAAGGTTGTAACTTAATACGGAGTCCTCTTGGTGTTATATCTTTAATTTTGTATGCTTTAAATGGCTTCTGATGCCATATATTCGTTCTGAGGGCTTTCATTTGTCGTTGTAACTTAGAAAAAACATGTGTGCATTTTTCTTTAAAAATAACACTACTGTCAGTCATTGGAGCTTGACCTGTGTTAAGCCCGAAAACCTCTAAATTGTCCTTATCAGCCGACAGGCCTTTTAGGATATCATTTAGATCCATATTCATAGTCAGCTTTAGTTATTGTCTCTAATTAAAAGAACAATATATGTATTGATATGCCTTATTATATGCTAAAGTCTGATAGTTATTTTTATATCTTGTTAATATGTATGTTTATTGTTATTAAATCCGACCAGAATATATTATGAATTTTGTATTTATTTTTCTTTTTATTTGGTCCAATATTCACAATATGTATAGAAATTGAGCTCAAAACCATCCACAATATGGAAAAAATTGTTTATATCCAATTTCCTTACTATAGGTAGAATTTAGCCCTATAGGTCTGAATAAATTACTCTGTCTGAGCATCCACCGTAAGGATATATTTCAAGAATTATTTTATTGTAGATCCTGATGCCCTTACAATAAGTGGAACTAAAACGATTTGTTATCTCAGAAATAACTTATTGTATTTGCCACCGTAAGGGTATTTCTATACATTTGTTTGATGTAAAGAGCTCCATCAACTAGTACCCTTGTATGTCAGGGTTTACTTGTCAATGTCTAAGTAAAAAAGAAAAAAATATTTTTAAATAAATTCACCCAATTATATATTTCTGGTCAGGTTAACAACAGTTTTAGACTATATATTTTTTGGTCTAAATGTTAATTATAAATCTTGAAAATTATGTGAACCTTGTTGCCGTCATATGCCTATATAGTGTTCAATATGCTGGTTCAATATACTTGTAAATTTAGTTAACTGTAAGCCAACATTAATGTAAGGTCCTCAGAACTATATATGTTGCATCACTTATAATATACAAAATGGACTCCTACTGATTCCGTTTCAAACATGCCATCCAAAAAAATACAAAACTTGTTATATTAAGGCCAGGAAAAATGAAATTAAAAATTAAACAGTCTTTAAATTTTGTTCAATCCACTAATTCCTTGTTACTGTTTGAATATCTCCACATCTAGATTAATACCTTTTGAAAATAAAGTTATAAATCCCAAGGACTACCTTGTGTTAACTGATTATTATAGAATGAAAAAGCACTGTTTGCCAGTAAAGTTTTAACCCTTTGTTAAAACATACATCCAAACCCCCATGATTTGAATAAACAGATAGCTGGACATATAGGTTATGCCTCCTAAAGAATATAATTATAGACCACCAAAGCTGACTTGTTTGAATGCTTGTTATTGATTGAAAAATAAATATTGAACAATCAAGTTATAACCCTTGTTAATATATACAAGCACCCCCACTCAAATAGAAACTCTCATTGGCTTTAACCAAAATTTGTTGTTACCACAATTAGGTTTATATCAACCAAAATTTTAATTTGTGTAATTTTGGTTAAAAACCTTTACTGAAACCTCTCTGATGTACCCCTTCTTATTTGGCATGAGTAGAATACAATGCAAGCTATGTCACCCTCCACAGGATGCATGAGAGGCTTATGGTAGGTAGTGGTTACTTTTCCCTCACAAGGCTAACAGGTCTGTTAAACTGTTAAGTGCAATGCCAGGGTGCATTCACTTATGACTGTTTTCACATTTTGTCTCAATAGTCATAAGTGCAATGCCAGGGTGCATTCACTTATGACTATTTTCCCATTTTGTCTCTTCAGTGTAGGTCCAGATTGTAGATTCACTCCAAAGACACATCCACTGTGACTTGCCACTGCAGAGATTACAGATGAGTTTCATGAGGGTGACAATATCAGGACTACATCGCCATAGTTGTGTTCTGACTCTCCACCAGGAGGTAGTTCATTTGCATTACATGAGGTGGCCCATGTGCAATTGCAGCAAGTGGGGAAGACTGCAGTGCAGCTTCCAATGGACACACATTTGGCCCATACAGATAACTGAGTAGCAGATATGCTCATCAGGCTGGCCCGTACCATTGGGACACAAGGCTAACATATGGCCCTTGCCATTGGCCACTTAGATCCCACTGGACTGAGACAGGGACCACACAGCAGGTACTTCTACCCCAGCCCATCCCAGCCTACATGTGCTTTATTCTTCTTGTGTCCCTCCTTATATTCAGTGAGACACTGAAACCTCCCTATCATCATCTGTCTATCCTCTGTTTGTCTCTGCCCTTCCAACATCTCCCCATTCTACTGACTGCAGTTCTTCCCTTGTCTACGCTGTTCTGTATTTGTCTGTCTGTTGCAACATATTATTATATCCCCATTTTCTACCCAACTTTTCCTTTCACCCTTCCCCTTTTCCATTCTTTCAAACAAAAAAAAATGGCCATATTCCTAGAGTTTCCCTCTTCCCCTGCAATAGCTCTTTGTGTACTGGAAAACACAAGTCATTACAACTGTACACCAACTGCTAGATGAAAGGCAGTCAAGAGCTTTATTAGCTCTTCATCTGTAGAATAGAAGACATACTGAAACTGTAACAGATCTCCATACTTTGCAAAGAATGCACAATGCCGCTGCTTGGGCTGGGAGGGTGGCTTAATGACTAAGGTGTTTGCCATACAAACACAAGTTACAGGGTTTGAGTCTCACAAGGGATAATTGGCTAGGCTTAAAATGGCTTGCAAGGGCAGTTAGCTTAGTACTAAACTATGAACCTATGCTGAAAGATCATTCTATTAGAAAGAAAGAAATCTGGAGCTATATCAGCCCTACATGTGTTGGGCAGAGTGTACACTGCAACTTCAAATATCTGCTGGGCAGAACCCACAATGCAAATGTAACACTTCCCCATCTGTTTGGCAAAACACACCATGCAACTCTAAATGTACACTGCAGTTGTAAGAGCCCTCCGGCTGTTAGGTAGACGGTGTACATTAACAAAGGTTACCCTGGTGGCCAGAAGATGCAAAGCAGTTGTAGCAGTTCTTTGTTGGAAGGGACACTGCAACTATAATATCACTCTATGAATACTGAAAAAAAACACTCCTGATATAATATCACTTCATCTGTCGGATAAGAAGACACTTTGGAAGTTTAGTCGCTGGCCAGAGCTTACCTCCCATTGAAGTTGTACTACAATCAGAGGTAAAACGTGATTCATCTCATCATTTGTTTGATACTATGCTGAAACACACTGTCAGTGCTACTACCAAAATATTTAAAAAATGCATCTGATATTCTTTGTTCCTAAGCTGCAAAACATGACTTTTTTTTAAATACAGACATTCATTTTAATTTATTTATTTCCTCACAAGATAAGTGAACCAGTCTATATTAGGTCCTTTTCAACCAAAATCCAGGCCACAAGGTCAATAGTAAATAAAGTGGCAGGAAGAATGATTTATTTATTTTATTTATTACATCTGATTACTGGGATAATTTGACTGGGCAATAAAACCCCTTTTCAGTAAATGCCTGGGGGAAAAAGCTCCACATACTGTATATACTGGTAGTATACAAACAAATTATACCATAATCAATACATGGTGAATATTAACAAATTACAGGGCCACAATTACACACAGTGAAATTGCAGAAGAGTTAACTGATACAACACTGTGACATTAGCATTTAGAAGTAAAGTTGTTTCCCTCTGAAGTTTGCATACAGGTACAGAGATTGTTTCACCAGGCATATTAGCATTCTAGTACAGAGTTGATTAAATGAGCATGTCTAAATCCTGAATACTGACTTGTATCTGTAGGGGGAGCTGAGAATCCCTGGAGAAGGTGAGAGCCCTATGGTCAATTTCTTCCCATCTCGGAATTCCTGATAAGCTCATCCAGTCTGTGATGAGATTCATGTAGAAGGGAGTGGGCCAATTTGCTGGTAATGCATGGCAGCTTAGCTTCTGGGGGGGGGGGGGTAACCCCCTCACCTGACATAACTTGTCTGAGCTCCACTAGAGCTTCACTCAGAGGGGAAGTGTGCTTCTACGTGCTGCATTTACCTTGACTTACTGTGCAACTTGCAGATAGCACAGTGGGTTGCGAGGCTTAAGGTCCATGGAGTGGTTGCCTAGTGCTAGATGCCAACCATGTGGTAAGCCAGAGCTGCCTCCAACCACAGGATGGGCAAGCTGGCAATGGCTGCTCACTCCCATCCTCCTCCACCAGTTTCTACAGGTATCTGAGCCACTATTCAAACTCACTACCAGAAGGATGCATAGCGTTTAACCCTATCAAAGATTGTTGGAAAGATATTGGTAAGTATTATCCCTACAAAGACAAAAGATTGACTGGTTTATTGATTGACTGATGTACTGACTTATCCTTTGTTGACTGGGCTAGTCCTAATAATCTAGTGGCCTCTTTTCAGGGGAGACCTGCAGTGGTATTTATACAAGGAGAAATTTGGCCAGGGCATTGAGGAACTTTTTGATAGGTGAAGTGGGATTGTATACATCCACCTGAGCTACCAACAATTCAAGGAAATTACACCTTGGTTTAATGTCTCATCTGAAGATGAGAGAAAGAAAATACTGATGCAGAAATTACTGCACTTTAGGAATGTAAGGTGAAAAGCAGAAAAATGGTGAAAGAATTGGAGATACTCTGACTGCTTGCCATGGTAAGCTAATGTAAAGCAAAATTAAACTGACAGAACAGTGCCAAAGACTGACTGCTTCTGTATAAATTCTTACAGTTGTTAGCTTTTATTGATAGTTATTTAAGATCTCCATTGACAGAACCAGTGGATGCTGCATACATAATGTTAGCACGGTTAAATATTGATAAAATCTTTGCTGTTTTTAGGATACCTGAGACAACAGTGGCTGGTACTGTTTCTATATTTTACAGGCGTTAATTGAAATGATTCTAGCAGAGACAAAGAATTACACAGAAAGCTGACTCTCAGAATGACGATAAAATGAAAATTATATAACAATGCATTGTAAAAAGCCAGGAAATACAATTTGTAAAGCATTGCCTTAGAAAAAAGTCAGAAATCAGAAAAGCATGACAGTTTGTTTTGCTTCTAAACCCTAACAAATAAGTGAAATATGGGGCAAGTGAATATTGTTGCATAAAGAAATCATTATCAACATGCACTACTCCTTCTTAAAGCTATGGCATGTCTCTAGTGATGATGTAAGAAATATTTCTGTCTGTGGTACTTGTACTGAGTCTTAATTGTAAGTTAAGTGACAAAAGTACAGCTGTGTAAGTTAAACTTACCATAACTGTGGATGTTCAAATGATCACTGCTGTAGTAGCCTTAGCTATACGAGTTGCATTCAGACAAGGGTATAACAACCAGCCAACTTCCAAAGCTGCAGGGCACCCTCCAAGTGGCCAAACTGCCAGGCAGCTTAAGCTGAGCTGATTAAAAGACATGTTTGTTTGGTAAGCCGTTATAAGTGTTCCTTCCATTAGAGACAGGGAGGCTGAGTGCTGAAAGGACAATGCTAGGAACGTAAAAATAAATACATTTCCACCCCAACATAAAAAAACACACAAAAAAACAAAACAAGAGGGACAGAGAACGGGGAGTGACTACTGTTTCTCTAACACAAAATTAAGGTCCCAAGGAACAGCCATCAGTTTTCTTGGAGGACTCTTATACAGAACCCCTTTCAAGAACATTTTGACATGAGATTGTATTACAAAAGGAGGATCTATGGGCAACCATGCTGAAATGGATGATAACTGAACCTTGATAGAGGAGTAAGAAAGGCCATTGTCAAATCAAGTCAAGTCAAAGTAACCTTTATTGTCATTCAGAATCACACAAGTGCAGAAACTGAATGAAATCCTGTATATCTGGACTCAAATGTGCAGATATCACATAGACTTAATATGACAAGACATTAACACATATATAACTACTTACTATATACTTTAAGATTCTAGACAGATAATCCTAATGTTGCACATAAATTAAACTCACTTTAACATTTATTACACAGCGATCTCTTTACATGCTTGAGTATTGTGAAGTACTGAGGTAAGACATTGCATTAAAGTCCAGAAAACAACCACCACTGAGTAGGTGCTGGTTATGTTGTTGGCGCCAACTAGAAAACATTTTCCATTCATTAAAATATGACTTTCTAGTAGCAGACTTTTTCCCCTCAATTAGTACCTGTTGCAATTCCTCAGTAAACAGCTGTCTAAAGGAATTAAGACCCCATCATCCAGGCAAGCAATTGAAGATGACTGATGTCAGAGTATATCAAACACCCCTCTTCTTTTGTAAATAGATCCAGTCTGAGGAAGCTTGTGGTAATTACCTAGACCATTTTCAACAGAAGGGAAAACCACGGCTGCCTGGGCCAGAAGGGAGTCACCACAATAATCTTGGGGAATTCCATCTGAATCTTCAGAAGTACCCCAGATATTAGTGTAAAGGGTGAAAAAGCATACAGGAACATCCTTGTCCACTCTGTCTTCCAGGTCTTCTTGCATGCAGGCCTAGAACAGACTGTTACCAGATGACTGCTCAGAGAGGAGGCAAAGAGGTCTACTTGAGGAACTCCCCACAGATGGATCAGATCTTGGAAATCCTCTTGATCTACTGTCCATTCATGAAGGTCTGCCCTGCTTTTGCTTGTCTTCCACATAGTTTGACTCTGATGAAATGTAGGATGTTTGTACAGTGAGATTAGTCAACACAAGCAAATACCCTAGAGCCATATTTCACACCATCAAGTAGTTAGCCCTGCCACGGTGAGCAGTCTGTGATTTGTGTTCTCCCATTTTGAGGATACTGTGCACCACAGCTGCTGAAAAGGTGATTTGTGATGTGGGTTTGTGCATGTAGCACCACAGCTGCCTAAAATATTTGGTCTATACAACTCTTCCACTATAGGGCACTATGTAAAATCTGTGCTGCTGCCCACAGATCCATTCTATGGTGAGTTTGAGAAGCATGTTTTTGGGGGTAGGATGAACCCCACAGAGACATGCAGAGAACATGCAAATTCCAAACAGCATTGTCTGGAGATCAGGACTGAACCTTGTACCTTCAGTATGGGAAATGAAGACCTTAACCATTATGGTAACTGGTCTGTGCAACTGAGGGAGTCAAAACCAACATGCAACTCAGGCAGACACCCTTTTAGTCAGGAAAAGGCACTGGTATAGAATCAGTGATTGCAAAGTTATCTCCATTGAAACAGCCCACTGCATAAACCACTGGTTGCCACATGCAGTTGTAAGCAGTGGTCGGAGAAGGCTCTAAAGTCAACAGAGACCATTCTGAAGACCTGAAATTTGACTGGAGAGAAAGGACAACAGTTCAAAGAATTACTCAGGGCTTTAGCACCTCAAGAAGAAGAGGAAACATGTGGCGTTGAAGAAGAATGGCAGCACCTCAAACAGCACATGTGAGAACTACAGAACAGATACGCGGCTGAACCAGGTATAGAAATAAGGGGCATAAGGAAAGCTGGAGGTGGACTGCAGAAGTCTAGGAATTCATAAAAAGAAAAAAGGAATGCAGGAAAAAGTGGGAGATAGAAACACGAATGAGGCTAGGAAAGAATACTTTTTGACTAACAAAGAGGCTAAGAAAGGAGTTGCAATAGGAAAGAATATGGCATCAGAGGCACTCTACCACATTCTGAAAGTGACTCAGTAGATCGCGCAAATAAATTATATCAGGTTGCAAGGCAAATAGAGAAAGATAAGGAAGGCAGTCAGACACCCTTCATAACGGATGCCAGCAACAACCTGCTCACCAGTCCACAGGACATCAAAGGCAAATGGAAGGAGTACTTTCAGTAGCTTCTGAATAAAGAAAACTCTACAGAAACCGTACTGCCCCAGACAAAGTCTACAATGAGAGAAGAGAAGAAGACCACCATAGAAAAACTAAGAACAACACTAAGGAAAATGAAGTCAGGGAAAGCTGCAGGATCAAATGAGGTCACAGCAGATATGATCAAGATGCTGTGTGACACAGGAGAGAAATAGCTCCTCCAGGTACTCATATCAGTATGGAGAGAAAGGCATATCCCAGATGACTTGATAATATACATACTAGTGTCAGTAGTCAAAAACAACTGGGACATTCACAAGTTTGGACAACAGAGAATTATCAAACTCCTGTCAAATTACATGAATGTTCTGGAGAGGGTGATTGCTAAAGTATTAAAAAGCAAGATGGGAGATGTGCAGCTCATATTCAGATCAGGATGTAGCACAACTGACCCAATGATTGCAGTGAGAAAGACAGTTGAGAAGAAGCTAGAGATGAGGAAAGAGTCCAACTGGGCATTCTTAGACTTAGAGACAGCATATGACAAGGTCCCAAGAAAGTTGATTTGGGCAGTCCTGTGGCAGTTCAAAGTCCCAGAAACATTGGCAGAATTAGTGCAGTAAAGGGCAAAGGAATTGAGGAAGCTGCATGTGACAGAGACAAAGTATCTGAAATGGGTGGCAGGATGTATACTGTGGAACAGATGAAAAAAATGCAGTCATAACAGCAGAAGCCGAAGTAGCTCCAATTAAAGAAAATGTCAAAGAGAAGAGATCATGGTGGTCTGACATATGTGTAAAAAAGCAGAAGACAATCTGATGAAGATGATGTGTGATAAATGGGAAAAAGGTAAGAGGAAATGAGGGTATCTAACAAAGAAATGAATGGACTCTGAAAGAGAAGACCTGCAAGAGCCAGGCATGATTATCAAAGAAGGCAGGACAGTGGCATTGAATACAGAGAGATGGCGAAGTTGACATGACATCCTGACCTCATGTAGAAAATGGGAAAAAGGGAGTGATTGTTGTTGTTGATGATGACGATGATGGAGTGAGACTGTGCTGTGAAGCTACATCCCAAGCAACATGGCTAGTCTGCAAATGGGTACAACCTGGTTCCCTCTGTTTGTTGATATACCATATGACCATGGTCATGTGTGTGTAACCACTTGAAGAGGTCCTGAGGACCAAAGATGGTTTAGAGAGTTGAGTGACTTGATCAGGGGAAAGCATCTCATTGAAACTCATGTGTTTGCATCTGTCCTTGGTATTCCTCTCAGCCCCTGCATTTTTATCTCAAATGAAACTGTTCCACAACTAAAGTCTGAATTGCCAGTGGTAACTGACTGGTTTGGAGCAGTTTGGGAGAAGGAGAGACCTGGATTTAAGGATATCTGCTATCTCCACTAAAAAATGTCTCTTCTGACAAACCCCAGCAATGGGAGGATAAAGGGTGTTGATACTGGGACAAAATATATTTCAGATATTACTGTATGTTTCTTGTCTTGAATCTTGCCAAGAGTATTATGAGAATAATGGATGCCATGAGACCCAGAATCCTGAGATATTCCCATACAGTTACTGAAGTCTGAGTGGAAAACCCTAGAAACAGATCTGGATAAAGATCTATGTTTTTACGTGGAAAAAAATCTGTTTGAACCGAGGTGTCTAGTTGACATCCCAGGAACACAATTATATGTGAAGGAGTCAAGAAAGACTTTTGAATGTTCTTTTGAAATCACAGATTCTGTTACAGATCTCTCCCAATAGAGAGATTCCCAACACTTTCTAAAGGACTCTGCAAAGATAAGCAAGTCATCTAAATATGGAAAATGTATATATCTGTAGCCTTCAAAGAGCTATAACTGGAGTTAGACAAGTAGTAAACACTCTTGGTGCAGTGCGTAGTCCAAAAGGCAAGGCAGAGAACTGATAATATGATCCAGAAATACAAAATCTTAAGAAACATCTGAAGTCTGGATGAGTAGGGATGTGATGATAAGCAACGTTTAAGTCCAGTGTTGCCAGGAAACTCGAAAGGGGAACAGGTTGTGAAGTGACATAATTTTGAATAGGGGCACGATTACTAACAGGTTTAGGAAAGAAAGATCCAAAATTGGTCTCCAAGAGGGAATATCCTTGAATAAAACCCTTTGTTGCCTGGGAAGGAGGAACTGGTTCTATTGCTCCTTGGGACAAAATTAGATGAAGACCTGGTGGAAATAAGACAGTCTAATCTGGAGGATGAGGAATGATAGCCTGTGTGATGTCACCACTCTTGGCCAGTAATCAAGGAGCCTGAATCTTCACCACTGGCAATGGAGAGGGACGTTCACTTAGAACAAAAAGGATACACCCAGTATTTCCAGATGCAGCTCTCTGCTTCAAACACAATTTCCCTTAAGAGCACACAGGGAACACACTAAGTCTGTGGCCAAGATTTCTCTATCTGTCTCCAACAAGGTCCCCAGTAAGACTCTGCAGTGGTACAGCTATAGGGTTGAGACCTCAGTCAAGTGTCCAAGCCAAGCCCTCCACCACACTCTCTGGGAAACCAGTGCTTCATGTCCCTGCTCCAAGTAGCTGGCACACACACACTTTCAGATTTGATTTTCACACACACACACACACACACACACACACACACACACACACACACACACACACACACACACACCTGGGAAAGGCTGGCACAGATTTACTAGTTATGCCCCCTTCTTCCCAGACTATAAGGTAGTTACACTGCCACCAGACACTCCAAAGCCAGCCACTCCAAGGCTCTTGCAGGGGTACCCAATTATACTGAATGAAATTAATATTAATACAAATGGTAATGTTGACCAAACAGCCAGGCATTCAGGAGTGGCCACAGTGCCACCAATAGATATAAGTAGTCTCAAATGTTAAAATACTCTCTAAAGGACCAGCCGCAATAAAAAGTTGAAATATATTTAATAATAAATGAACATGAAAATGTTAAATATCTATTTACAATAAACACCACAGTTTCAATAATAGGGCATATTAAAAATAACACAGGTGGACAGGTTCACACAGTTACAGGAAAAAACAATAGTTGACTAATCTCACTAAATTTTCCTGACTGATCTATGGAATTATATTTCCATGGTTACTTACTAGCGCAAAGCAAGATGAAGTAGGTGAGAGATCCTTCTTTGTCAGGTTAAAAAACAGAGTGCCCTGAGACTTCAGTCTCACCTAGCATTAAACATTATTTCTGGTGTTGGATTACAGATTGACATCACATGCATCTGGCCATCTGACTTCTGGTTCCCATACTTACCCCCTTGGCTAGAAGCTATCAGGATTTAGCACCTATGTGCCAATAATACACACAAAGAGCCTTGCTAAGATCTGCTGCAACTCCTGAAAGTCATAAAATGATTTCAAACCTCCAAGCTTCCAGAGTAGCAATTAGTTCACCCCAATAACAATGCAGGAAGCTTCATAGAATAAACTTTTGTCTCTGGCTGCATTGAGAACTGTAAGAGACAATCTTTATGGCCTAAATTAAATAATTTAATTTCTTATTTTTCAAAGTCAGATGGATTGAGATTAACTTATTCTCTTCCAGTATCCTCTGTTAAAATATAAATATTTCAACCGTTAAAATAATACATGTACATTTCTTCCTCTGTCCAGCAGGATACACTGTTGATACATTTTTAACACAAGCAACTTTACAAACACATTTTCAACACCAGCATCTCTACAAATCAGTTTGATATTCAAATAACATATATTTTTTTTTACTAAATTCCAGCTATCTGTGCTAGCATATGCTACACATCCACTGCCCTACTTCTCCTGGCACAGCTGGCAATACCTCACGTTGTCACACCCTGGAAAGGAGCAATTTCCTCCCACTGCCATTTGTAACCTTGATGAATGAACTTCAGAATCCATTTGTCTGAAACTATATGTTGAAAAAGAGAAAAATGGAGATTAATACCTTCTGGAATAAAAAAAAAAAGAGGCCAGGGTGGGAAGGGTTCAGAAGGTCTCTGTTAACAGTTATTCAGACTCGTTGAAAAGTCCTTGGCATTGGGAGGTAATAGACTTCTTTTTGGAAGCCCCTTGCAATTTCTTCTTAAATATCTGTTTACCTATATATTGTTGAGACTGTTTATTTTTTAACCCCAAATTGGATGAGGTTCTAGAAAATCCCTTGGAAAATTTGGAAAAAGGAAGGCTCCCTGGATCAGTTTAAAGAAGTTATGTCCTTACCATAACATTCCATGTGGAGTGTTCATCTCGCCTTTGTTCTTACACACGGGTTCGGAGCCGATCCTTGGCTCCGAGTCGGACGAATTGCAAAGCTCTGAATCTCAGAGAAGCTCGAGACCAGCCCATATCCCACAATCCTCCCTGCCATTACTCAGATCTAGTTTGCAAACAAACCAGACCAAAAGATCCAACACCTCCGGTGCTAGAAGTATACACTCTATAAGACATTCAGAGACACTCTCTCACCATAGCAATAACTAATGGTCGAAACATATATCCCATGATACATGGGACCATATACCCCGGAAGGGGTCAAGACACGTCGATCAGACTCTAATCCTACCAGTTCTTCCAAACACGTGGGGAGGGGAAGGGAGGGAATGTAAGAACAAAGGTGAGATGAACACTCCACATGGAACGTTATGGTAAGGACATAACTTCTTTATGTGAGAGTGTTCAATCTCGCCATTTGTTCTTACACACAGGTAGCATCCCTTGCTCCATCACCCCGAGTGACTCATGGAAGAACATTCCTAAGCACAGTGGAACCAAATGATGTCCTGTCTTTGGAGACTTTGTCCACTCTATAATGAGTGATGAAAGTATGTGGCTTAGACCACGTGGCTGCTGCACAAATAGTGTCCAAAGGCAAGCGAGCTGCATGAGCTAAGGAAGTGGAGACGGATCTGGTAGAATGGGCCTTAGGTTTGGTGGGTAAGGATTGATTTGATTTAGAGTATACAAAGGTTATACAGTCAGCAAGCCATTTCGATAGTGTACGTTTAGTAATTGCCATGCCCTTTTTATTGTCTGCAAATGCGACGAAGAGCTGATCCGTTTTCCTGTAAGCTTTGGTCCTATCCAAATAAAATCTTAATTGCCTACATAATGGGAGAACCTCCCTCACCAATATGGAAGTTTGATATGGCCGCCAACTGTACTCTTAGCATGGAAGTAGAAGCTCCTTCGTGAAAGAGGATAGATAAGAATTCTAAAATTTTATGTAGAGGAACTACCAAGGGGTCTAAGTGTTGGCTAGACGCCCAGTATACAAAGCGTTTCCACTTACTCGTATAGAGTTTAGTAGTGGAAGCTTTATGAGAAGCAACCAGAATGTGTTGAACTGCCAGGGGGAGTAGATCAGACCTGGCTAGGCAGGGAAGCGAAGCAGCCAAGCTGCTAGTTTGAGGGACTGAAGAGACGGGTGAGGAACTCCCGATGAATGGGTCAGTAGATCTGGTACTGGGTCCAGAATCCATGGTTCCTCTATTTGATAGGCTCGAAGAAAGGGGAACCATATTTGACAAGGTCAGAATGGGGCTATGAGTATTATTGTCCTTTCCAGGTTCCTAGCTTTCTGTAGAAATCTGGGAATCAAGGGAGTAGGTGAAAATGCATATAGGAGACCCGGGGGCCAATCGTGTATCAGTGCGTCCCTGGGGACATCCCCTGGAGGGGGAGAAGGGCAAAGTAGCTTCTGCATTTTGCATTCAACAGGGAAGCAAACAGATCGCAGCAAGGCTGGCCCCATTTGTGGAAGATCTTTTCCGCCGTCTGTGGATTGAGGGACCACTCGTGAGGTAACGGGATGGCTCTGCTCAACCTGTCTGCAATGACGTTGGATGACCCCGGGATGTGCGTTGCTATCAGAAAGCGACCCGTGGACTCTGCCCATTGCCAAATTCTCATGGCCTCTCTGCATAACGGGTAAGACCTGGTTCCCCCTTGCTTGTTTATGTACCAGACCACAGACATGTTGTCCGTCTGAACTGCTATTGTTCCTAGAGGTAACAGGGCTTGGAAGTGTTGCAACACCAGGAACACCGCCCTCAGCTCCAGAACATTTATGTGTAGAGTGTACTCCATGTTGGACCATTCTCCTTGGACTGTTCTTCCCTGAAAAAGGCCCCCCCACCCTATCAGGGAAGCGTCCGTGGTTATTGTGGCTGTTGGACTGGGTAGAACAAACGGACGACCCATAGTGAGGATCTGATCGCACACCCACCATGAGAGGTCCCGTCTGCAAGAGTCTGTTATCCTGATCTCGTGCACTAGGGGTAGGTGTTGGAACGACCACTGCGCTAAGAACAGTCATTGAAGGATCCTCATGTGTAACCTTCCCATAGGAACTGCGATTAGTGAGGCTGCCATTAGTCCCAAAACTTTTAACACCAGTTTGGCCGGGACTTTCTTGCTCTCCAGAAGAAGAAAACCTGCTGTTTGAGGGTTGACGCCCTTACTGAAGGGAGCTTTAGTAGGTCTGCTCCGATGAAGGAAATACACTGTGAGGGTGATAAGCAAGACTTTGAGAAGTTTATGGAAATCCCTAGGTGGCAACAAAGGCTGACTGTGTAGTCTCTGGCTTGCAATAGGCGACGCTCGGTGGTGGTGGTGAGGAGCCAGTCATCCAGATAGGGAAAAGTACAGTTTTGTACCTACCATAAATGTAGATGTTCGAGGATCCACATTGCTGCAGTCCTAACACTTGGGTAGTCCGCTGTCCCAGTCGGCCCGAATACCAAAGTATATGGCTGACGTCGGTCAAGGCGCATTAGTCTGACATCAGGACGTCAGGGTACAAATGCGCATGACCGACGTCATATCCTCAGTCTTTTCTTGCCCCAGATGTCAGAAGACCCTAAAAAGATAAGGCCAAAACCACAAACTCCAAACACTCCTGCACCAAAAATATGTACAATATATACAAAATCACCAGAGTATAACCTCACCCACACAACCACCCCTAAACACAGAGGGGAAGGAGGGAATTGGACTGCAGCAATGTGGATCCTCGAACATCTACATTTATGGTAGGTACAAAACTGTACTATGTTCTTCATTCCACATTGCTGCAGTCCTAACACTTGGGTAGAATCCCAAAGCAGAGGTAAGGGAGGCTGGCAAATCATAAAGAAGCAGGAGCTGTCAACATGCCTTGCAAAATAGCTGTGGCAAAACCAGCCCTAGATTTAGAGTAGAGAGGAAGGTGGTAATGCTTAGAGAAAGTATGCACTGAACTCCAAGTAGCTGCCTCCAAAATATCCTTAGTTGCCACCCCTTAGAAATGCTGTTGAAGTGGCAGTAGCCCTAGTGGAATGAGGCCTAATCCCAGCTGGAATCTCCTTGCCATGATGGGAATAACAAAATGCAATGCAAAACCCAATCCACTTAGAAATAGTTTGCTTTGACACAGGCTTGCCCTGAGAACTCAAAGCAAAAGAAATAAACAACTGCTGAGACTGCCTAAAATCCTTAGTCCTGCTTAAATAATAACGCAACTGCCTGTGTACATCTAAAGTGTGCAAAATCTTTTCCCCCTTATTTTGGGGATCTGCATAGAAAGTAGGCAAATGAATAGTTTGGTTTAAAGCCACACTAGAAACCACCTTAGGCATAAAGGAAGGATTAGTACGTAATGATACCCTATCCTTATGGAAAATCAAAAAAAGGCTCTACTGCCATAAGGGCCTGCAATTCAGAAACCCTTCTTGCAGAAGTAATGGCCAACAAAAAGCAGTCTTCCATGACAAGTATTTCAATTCAGCAGTAGCCGCAGGCTCAAAAGGTTGTAGAGTAAGTTTCTCCAACACAAAATTGAGATCCCAAGCAGGAGTAGGAGCTCTACGTGGGGGTCTTATATTCTTTGCCCCTCTAAGAAATTGCTTGAACAAAGGATGCGAAAACAATGGTGGGTCACAATCATAGTGAGCTGAAATTGCTGCAGCATGAATCTTAATGGAAGAGAAAGACAAACCTTTGTCCAATAACTCAGTAAGATATTGAAGAGCCACACTCAAATTAGGCTCAGAAATCTCCAAATTCTTTGCTGCACTCCAAAATAAAAATCTCTTCCATTTTTCTGCGTACACTTTCCTTGTACTAGGTCTTCTGGCTTCCATAATCACATTTAAAACTTGTTGAGGAAGTTGAGACCTGCTGTGTTTCAAAACAGAATATGCCAGGCTGTTAGATGAAGAGAGTGAAGCTTGACATTGAGCAGATGACCGTCCCTCTGAGACAGCAGATGCGGAATCAAAGGTAAAGGCCATGGAGGCTTCCTTACCAGACTCCTCAGTAATGGGTATCAGTGTTGCCGAGGCCAATCTGGAGCTATTAAAATCATCCTTGGCTTGTCTTGTCTGACCTTTAGGAGCACCTTTGGGAGAAGAGGCAGAGGTGGAAAGGCATACACATGAAGATTTTTCCAACTGAAAGAGAGAGCATCCACTTTCCAAGCTGTGTGATGAAACCTCTTTGTGCAAAACTTTGGCAGCTGGTAGTTTAGTGGAGAAGCGAACAGATCTATGTCTGGAGTTCCCCATGACACTGTCAATTTCCGAAATACATGAAGATCCAGTTTCCACTCGTGGGGATCCATGATTTGTCTGCTTAAGACATCTGCTAAGGAGTTCTGTGCTCCCGGCAGAAACCTTGCCTGAAGAGTTAGTTGCAAGCTGAGCGCAGTCTCCCATAAAATCATTGCTTGCCTGCATAACGGGTAAGAATGTGTTCCCCCTTGTTTGTTGATGTACCACATGACAGTTGTGTTGTCTGTTAGAATCAACACCTGCCCTGGAAGAAGTAATTCCTTGAAAGCCATTAATGCAAACTGGACTGCTAACATCTCCTTCATGTTGATATGTAGATGCTGTAGTCTGGCAGGCCACTTGTCTTGTATCCACTTTCCATTTAGATGAGCTCCCCAAGCAATGTCTGAGGCATCTGTCGTTAGAATCTGACTCGCCTCTGGCCGGGTCACAGAGAGTCCCTTGTTTAGGTGACATTCCTGAGCCCACCACAGAAATTCCTTTTGAATGCAAGGTATTATTTGAATGACAGTGTCCAAATCCTGGCAGTGCTGTGTCCATACATTTTGAGATACCATTGCAGCTTCCTCATATGCAGTTTGGCATTGGGAAGCACCAGAATACAAGATGCCATGAACCCTAAGGCTTGAAGGACTGTCCTTGCAGTCAGCCCGGACTGAAGAGATAGATGATGGAAGTAAATGGAAAGATTCTTTTGTTTGTCCGGGGTTAAAAAGGCCATCTGGGCTGCTGTATTCAGTCTCACACCCAGAAAGCACATGTCTTGAGAGGGTACTAGACTGGACTTTATTTCGTTCACAGAATACCCTAGGCATCTTAGCACTGCTATCACATATTCCAAATGCTGTAAAAGGTCTTCCTTTTCTTGAGCCAGAATCAGGCAGTCGTCCAAGTAAGGACAGATTTGTATTCCTTTTAGCCTGAAGTAAGCTATCACTGGAGCCAGAACCTTTGTGAATACTCTGGGCAGTAGATAAGCCAAAGGGCAATGCAGAGAACTGATAATGGGAATTCCCAGCTCGAAAACGCAGATACTTCCTGCAACTTAGCCTGATAGGTACATGAAGGTAAGCCTCCTTGAGATCTAAAGTTACCATCCAGTGATCTTTGCCCAGCAGAGGTAAAAGCTGTTGTAACGTCAACATTTTGAACTTGGGAATGTCCAGATAAGTGTTGAGGATAGATAAATCCAAAATTGGTCTCCACGTGTTCCCCTTCTTTGGTACTAGGAACAGGCGAGAATAAAATCCTAGGCCCCTTTCTGGCACAGGAACTGGCTGAATGGCCCCTATTTGGAGTAACAGAGAAATTTGCTTGTGAGCCTCTTTTCTTTGTAGAGGAGGAATGTCTGGCATGCCTTTGAAAGGAGGCAAGGTATGGAAATAAAACCTGTAACCGTGGTGAATGATATCCAATACCCATCTGTCTTGGGTAATTAAATCCCAATTTTCTTTGAAAAGAGCCAGCCTTCCTCCCAAAGGTGCTGCCAGACGAGAATGTACTGGCAGCTGAAAAGGCAGGTCATTGGGTCTGTTTACGAAAGGACTGACCCCTGCCCTCACCAGAAGACTGAGCAGGTGAACTCCTGTTCTAGGCCTAAAAGAACCTTGAGCTCTGCCCCTACCACGTCTAGACCTACCCCTAGACTGGGAATCATAAGCAGGATATGTCCATCCCTTAGTAGGCCAATTTCTGCTAAACTTCGGAGGCTGCACCTGCAAAAAATCTTTAACAGTCTGCATAGACTTAGCCTTGTCCTCCATTTTCTTTAAAACTGCTTCCACAGGCGAACCAAACAACACATCAGACTGTAATGGAGCATCCAAAATCCTAGTCTTAACATGCTCAGCCAAATTCTGATCCCTCAACCAGGCATGCCTACGAAGAACAGAACCAGTGGCAGCCACCCTCGAGGAGGCCTGCACAGCATCAAAACCACATTGCAAGGAATGCTTACCCACCTGTTCAGACACATGAACTAAATCCTGCAACTCTTTACACTCAATACCTTCCGCCAGAGCATCCACCTTAGACTTCAATTGTGAAAGGAGATAATTTTGATATTTTAACATGTGAAACTGGCAATTCAACGCCCTCATGGCTAAAGTGGAAGAAGTATACACTTTCTTTCCCCATCTATCCAAAGCCCTTGCCTCTTTATCAGGAGGAACAGGATTTTTAACAACAGAAGCCTTAACACCTTTAGGCCCCTGAGAAACAGTTTCTGGGTCTGCCCTAGGACTCTTAAACAGATACTTATGAGCTTCAGGCACCCTATAGTACCTATCTGGTTTAACTGGGGCAGGAGGCAAAGAATCAGGGTTCAGGGAAGCCTCTGCAAAAACATCTTCCACCACATTCAGAACAGGAGGTATAGCTAAAGGCCTATGCTGGGGTAAAAACAAAAATTCCCTAAGCCTCTTCCTGGAATCAGAGAAATCTTGACCTTCCCATTTAAAATGCTCCCTCATGGAATGAAGAGTCTCTGAAAAAGAAAAATCCTCAGGAGGAGAAGCTGAAGGAGTAGAATCATCCACATCAGAATCAGAATAAGGAGGATACTCCTGCACGTCTTCAGCCGAAGACTCAGAAGCCTCCGAACACTGCTCAAAACTCTCAAACTCAGGTTCCACCCTAGGCCTCTTATCAGGAGGGGGCATAGAACCTCTAATCATAGTAATCAAATCTTCTGCCATTTTAAGCATATGTTTCTTAGGCAAAGATCCTGAAGAGCTAGGAGAAACCCCCACTGAAGCTAAACCTGGCCTACCTCTCAAAGAAGCCTTGGAAACAGAAGGGGAGGCTCTAACCACCTTAGGAAGAGAGGGAAGAACAGCCACCTGAGAAGCCCCCTCAGCCTGGCCTACCTCCTGAGAGGACACATCCTGTAACAGTAAAGTCTCTCCCTGAGACTCCAAAGAAACTCCTGGCAGAACCTCTGGCTCCACTGAGCCTTCTAAAGAACCGACGTCCGGGACTGACGGTTCTTCCAACCTAGGCTTTGCAGCTTTGTCCTTGCGTTTTTTGGACGAAGCGGGCGTCGGAGCATCCAACGGCATTTTATAATTACAACGCTTCCCAAAACTAACCTGGCACAGTCTAACCTTCTCTTTATAGTGCGTTTGTTAAATCTAGCACAAGAGCGACATCCAACAACGTCGTGCTCAGGCCCTAAACAAGGTATACACAAGGTATGGTAATCCCTATGAGGTATCTGTTTCCCACAAGAAATACAGTTATTCACTTTTTCTGACATCCGGTTAAATACTGAGGCAAGAAAAAACCAAAATATTCCCCAACGGGGTACTTAGCCAACTTTGATTCGGTCTGAAACTCCGACTTCAGAAAATTTCAGAACGCCAACCTGCACTCGCAAAACTGCTTCTGCATCGGACCATGCGGCAAAAAAGACTGAGGATATGACGTCGGTCATGCGCATTTGTACCCTGGCGTCCTGGCGCCAGACTAATCGCTTGACCGACGTCAGCCATATACTTTGGTATTCGGGCCGACTGGGACAGCGGACTACCCAAGTGTTAGGACTGCAGCAATGTGGAATGAAGAACATCACCTGGAATCCTTGTCGTCTCAAGTGAGACGCAACTACTGCCATGCATTTGGTGAATACCCTGGGGGCTGAGGTAAGTCCAAAGGGCAGAGCTAGAAACTGAAAGTGACTGGCTCCCAGCCAGAAGCGCAGGTGATCTCTGGACGGTCTGGCCATTTTGATGCGGTAGTACACGTCTTTGAGATCTACAGAGCACATCCAATCGTCCTTCTGTAAGAATGGAAGGATCGATTGAAGCGTGACTATCCGGAACTTTTCCTTCTTCACGAAGGTGTTGAGATTGCTGAGATCTAAGATTGGTCTCCAGTCCCCTGTCTTTTTTGGAACTAAAAAGAACCTTGAGTAAGGTCCGGATCCTCTTTGGTCCGCCGGAACTGGTTGGATGACTCTGTTTCCGAGCAGCTTTGAAATTTCTACAGCTGCTGGATTTCGCAGACAGGGTGGCACATCTGGAAACCTTCTTTGTAGAGGTGGAGTTGATGTGAAGGGGATTTTGTATCCTCTGGTTATAATGCTTTTTACCCAGGAATCCGAAGTAATATTTAGCCAGGCCAGTGGGTATAAAGCCAAGCGACCCCCAACTGCCTCCAGAGCAGGACAGCCGTGCCTCCCTTCAGGAGTGCTGGAAAGGCTTCCCATGGACGGAATCCCTGTTGCCTTGGTTATGCAGACCCCCTCTGCCGCCGGGGTGGCGTCTTCCAGTTCTACCCCCCCCTCTGCCTCTGGAGGGGGTATCACTCTGTGTGGTTTGGAAAGATCCCTGATTCTTACGGAACCACATTTTTCTGCCTCGTTGCCCTTTGGGGTACGGTCTAGTAGGAGCGGAAAAACGGACCCCAACAGCAGACAGGGTCTTTCCCTCTTGCTCACACTGAGTGAGAGTCTCCTTAACCTTGGGCCCGAAAAGTGTGGCACCATCAAAAGGGGCATTGGCGAAGGAAGACTTGAAGGCTTCCGCAAAGGAGCACAGCCGCATCCATGATTGTCTTGAAGAGCAATCGCTGAAGCTGCAGCTCTACTCGATCCCTCGGCTGCATACGAGATGAGCCTCATGAATGAGTTTACTATGGAGGTGAGGGTGTTAAGTTGTGCTGTTACTTTTACTGAAACAGCAGCATCTGTGTTACCCTGGAGGGTATCTGTCAGCTCCTTGATGAGATCCCTCTGCAAACGTGTGAAATGAGTCAAATAGTTTAGCGAACGCATGGAAAAACTCGCTGAACTAAAAATGCACTTCCCATATCTGTCCATAGTCCTAGAATCCTTATTAGGAGGATGAACAGATGAGGAAGACTCAGACATCTCCTTTTTCATGGCTGCCGCCACCACCATAGCGTTGACAGGAACTCCCTTGGTGAGATAAGATTTATCTTGGGGGGCAGTGATGAACTTGTTTGGTTTCTTAGGGACTGGTTCCACTGTGTCAGGTGCCTCCCATGCCCTTCGAGCAATCAATTCCATTAATTCATCGAAGGGCAGAGTCACCCCGGAGGTAGACGGTTGAGCCCCAAAAGCCTTTAGCAGCACCGACTCGTCCTCAGTGGGGGCTAGGGATTGCCAATCACCCCTCTGTTTCAAGATCTCCAGGATGTCTGCAAATGACACATCCTCCGAGGGTGATTTGGGGGACCCCTCTGCCTCATCCAAGTCGGTGTCAGACATTAGAGATTCCTGTGAGGAATCTATGTGCCTACTCTTGCACAACCGTTTCCTCTGGACCTCATCAGAGGGGGCTTCTGGTAAGGCCTCCAAGGAACAGGGGGGAACCCTTTGGGAGTGGCTGAGGCAATGGGGCTCTACGCTTTGGATGGGTCGTGGGAGCAGAAACAGAAAGTGGCCCTTTTGGGGAAGGAGAAGATTCCCCTGATGAAGTGGTTGTCTTTGCAGACAATACTTTCCTCATAAGGTCAAAGGCCCCCGATCCCCGGGCCGAGGGCTCCCCCGGTTCCGAAGAACATGGGAGCATCCCAGACCCAGGTGCCGTGGGCTCCAACTCCGAGGACGGAGCTGAGCCAGTCTGCACCGAGGCCCCGAGAGGGAGAGTCGGCACCGACAGGTCGGTACGACTCTCGGTCCCGGAACCGAGTAGAGACCGTCGGCTCCACGACTTCCCTATCGGTTCCAAAGGAGTTGAAGTCAATGGTGTCGATCATGCAATGGGTTTTGGCACCGAGGGCTCCACTATCATCAGGTCATCCTCTCCTGGCTCCAAGATCTGGATGGGTCTCGAAGGAGGACCCGTTGGAGATATGGGGAGGCCTTCTAGTTTCGACACCAACTGGGAGGAAACTGCAATTAACTTGGAAAGGGCCATGTTTTCCATGAGTTTCTGCATGACACGATCCACATCTGTCTCAGATAAAGGTCTGGAAGAATGGATCGAAGGGGCCATAGATGGCACCGACCGAAGAATGGATGGTGGTGGCAGCTCCGACACCGGTTCCAAGATCTGGGCTCAGGGAAAGATAAACGTTCGACGCTTGGCCCCGAGGTCTGTCGAACAGGCGAACGAACCCTAGAAGATAAACTCGGAGCCGATGACATGGGCTCCGACATCTTCGACCCCTTCAAGGATTTAGAAGCCTGATCCGACTTGTCCAAAGCCTCTTGAAAGTCAGGCTTAAGTAACCCTCTGTCTATAAGCTTCCTGCGTCTATCTGTCATGACCCTCCCGCTAAAGGAATGGCAAAAAGAACAATCCTCTTGAAGGTGGAGAGGGCCAAGACAGTAGACGCAGGAAGCATGATTGTCAGTAATGGACATTTATTGCCCACACTGACATCTCTTAAAGCCAGATTTAGCTTTCTCCGACATGACTAATATAACAAACACTTCACTAGGCTAATGAGTAGAAAAAAACTGCTAAAAACTACTAAATCCTATAAATGTATATATAAGTCTAGAAAAGGCTATATAATATAAGACACTCACAAACCACACCCAGAGAGAAAAAAAGGGTTAGGCCACAAAAGGGTGCCTGAAGAATAAAGGGGATATATATACATATAACACACACACACAGCACTTCTATAAACTATTTAAGAAATATAAAGTTATTTCAGCAAAAAAATAAGTAGCTTATCTGTAAACTGTAAACAATTATCAATTTTCTATCTGGTCTGAGCTCTCCTCAATTCGATATGTTGCAGTGGCAAACTAGATCTGAGTAATGGCAGGGAGGCTTGTGGGATATGGGCTAGTCTCGAGCTTCTCTGAGATTCAGAGCTTTGCAATTCGGCCGACTCGGAGCCGAGGATC